>NW_026093057.1:0-5825 GCF_024586455.1 Bactrocera neohumeralis | reverse complement strand
CATCAAAACTGCTAGTTAGCATAAATATGTAAATTTCATATTTTGACGCAACTTGAAATCGATTGCTTAAGAGGTTCCTTGTTCAATGTATCACATGTGATTTAAAATTATTTTCTTGTGCCATGTGTACAGCGTCCATGTATCATATATGATACATATGATACATATACATATATGATATATGATATATATATACAAATAAATTAAAAAATATATGATATGTATTACTAATGATACATTGAGCGTATGCAATTCAACTTCGTAGTGACACGTTCGTGTATCATAGCTGATACAAATTTTTTGTTACCGTCATATCGCCGTCAAGATGTGTGGGATAGTTCACAAATTCACCGATAACCTCTAAAAAATAAGTGTTGCACGTGTACCGTTAAAAATTAATTTTTGTATGGGGACAGAGAACCTGTTAATGTGTATGTACTAAAAAATCGATTCTACACATTAATATAAGATTGTGGAATTGCTCCAAATACACTGTAAAGTTCATATGTTTAAAAAATCGATTCTACACATTAATATAAGATTGTGAAATTGCTCCAAATACACTGTCGTTATGGCTTTAAGACAACTCTATGACAACTCCAATAACATCAAAAAGGCTAATTAGCATAAATATGTAAAGTTCATATTTTTACAAAACTTGATATCGATTGCTTAATGTGTATGTACTAAAAAATAGATTATACACTTTAATATAAGATTGTTAGATTGTTCCAAATACACTGTCGTTATGGCTATACGAAAACTCTATGACAACTCCAATAACATCAAAAAGGCTAATTAGCATAAATATGTAAAGTTCATATTTTTACGCAACTTGATATCGATCGCTTAATGTGTATGTACTAAAAAATCAATTCTACACCTTAATATAAGATTGTGAAATTGCTCCAAATACACTGTCGTTATGGCTATACGACAACTCTATGACAACTCCAATAACATCAAAACGGCTAATTAGCATAAATATGTAAAGTTCATATTTTTACGCAACTTGATATCGATTGCTTAATGTGTATGTACTAAAAAATCGATTCTACACCTTAATATAAGATTGTGAAATTGCTCCAAATACACTGTCGTTATGGCTATAAGACAACTCTATGTCAACTCCAATAACATCAAAACGGCTAATTAGCATAAATATGTAAAGTTCATATTTTTACGCAACTTGAAATCGATTGCTTAATGTGTATGTACCAAAAAATCAATTCTACACCTTAATATAAGATTGTGAAATTGCTCCAAATACACTGTCGTTATGGCTATAAGACAACTCTATGACAACTCCAAAAACATCAAAAGCGGCTAATTAACAGAAATATGTAAAGTTCATATTTTTACAAAACTTGATATCGATTGCTTAATGTGTATGTACTAAAAAATAGATTATACACTTTAATATAAGATTGTTAGATTGTTCCAAATACACTGTCATTATGGCTATACGACAACTCTATGACAACTCCAATAACATCAAAACGGCTAGTTAGCATAAATATGTAAAGTTCATATTTTTACGCAACTTGATATCGATTGCTTAATATGTATGTACCAAAAAATCGATTCTACATTTTAATATAAGATTGTGAAATTGCTTCAAATACACTGTCGCTATACGACAACTCTATGACAACTCCAATAACTTCAAAAAGGCTAATTAGCATAAATATGTAAAGTTCATATTTTTACGCAACTTGTTATCGATTTCTTGATGTGTATGTACCAAAAAATCGATTCTACACCTTAATATAAGATTGTGAAATTGCTCCAATTACACTGTCGCTATACGACAACTCTATGACAACTCCAAAAACGTCAAAAAGGCTAATTAGCATAAATATGTAAAGTTCATATTTTTACGCAACTTGTTATCGATTTCTTGATGTGCATGTACTAAAAAATCGATTCTACACCTTAATATAAGATTGTGAAATTGCTCCAAATACACTGTCGTTACCGCTATAAAACAACTCTATGACAACTCCAATAACATCAAAGCGGCTAAATAGCATAAATATGTAAAGTTCATATTTTTACGCAACTTGATATCGATTGCTTGATGTGTATGTACCAAAAACTCAATTCTACACCTTAATATAAGATTGTGAAATTGCTCCAAATACACTGTCGTTATGGCTATAAGACAACTCTATGACAACTCCAATAACATCAAAACGGCTAATTAGCATAAATATGTAAAGTTCATATTTTTACGCAACTTGATATCGATTGCTTAAAATGTATGTACCAAGAAATCGATTCTACACCTTAATATAAGATTGTGAAATTGCTCCAAATTCTCTGTCGTTATGACTATACGACAACTCTATGACAACTCCAATAACATCAAAACGGCTAATTAGCATAAATATGTAAAGTTCATATTTTTACGCAACTTGATATCGATTGCTTAAAATGTATGTACCAAGAAATCGATTCTACACCTTAATATAAGATTGTGAAATTGCTCCAAATTCTCTGTCGTTATGACTATACGACAACTCTATGACAACCCCAATAACATCAAAACGGCTAGTTAGCATAAATATGTAAAGTTCATATTTTTACCGCACTTGATATCGATTGCTTAACGTGTATGTACCAAGAAATCGATTCTACACCTTAATATAAGATTATGAAACTGCTCCAAATTCTCTGTCGTTATGGCTATACGACAACTCTATGACAACTCCAATAGCATCAAAACGGCTAGTTAGCATAAATATGTAAAGTTCATATTTTTACCGCACTTGATATCGATTGCTTAACGTGTATGTACCAAGAAATCGATTCTACACCTTAATATAAGATTGTGAAATTGCTCCAAATTCTCTGTCGTTATGGCTATACGACAACTCTATGACAACCCCAATAACATCAAAACGGCTAGTTAGCATACATATGTAAAGTTCATATTTTTACCGCACTTGATATCGATTGCTTAATGTGTATGTACCAAGAAATCGATTCTACACCTTAATATAAGATTGTGAAATTGCTCCAAATTCTCTGTCGTTATGACTATACGACAACTCTATGACAACCCCAATAACATCAATACGTCTAGTTAGCATAAATATGTAAAGTTCATATTTTTACGCAACTTGATATCGATTGTTTAATATGTATGCACCAAAAAATCGATTCTACACCTTAATATAAGATTGTGAAATTGCTCCAAATTCTCTGTCGTTATGGCTATACGACAACTCTATGACAACTCCAATAGCATCAAAACGGCTAGTTAGCATAAATATGTAAAGTTCATATTTTTTCGCAACTTGATATCGATTGCTTAAAATGTATGTACCAAGAAATCGATTCTACACCTTAATATAAGATTGTGAAATTGCTCCAAATACACTGTCGTTATGGCTATACGACAACTCTATGACAACTCCAATAACATCAAAACGGCTAGTTAGCATACATATGTAAAGTTCATATTTTTACCGCACTTGATATCGATTGCTTAATGTGTATGTACCAAAAAATCGATTCTACACCTTAATATAAGATTGTGAAATTGCTCCAAATTCTCTGTCGTTATGGCTATACGACAACTCTATGACAACTCCAATAGCATCAAAACGGCTAGTTAGCATAAATATGTAAAGTTCATATTTTTACCGCACTTGATATCGATTGCTTAACGTGTATGTACCAAGAAATCGATTCTACACCTTAATATAAGATTATGAAACTGCTCCAAATTCTCTGTCGTTATGGCTATACGACAACTCTATGACAACTCCAATAACATCAAAACGGCTAATTAGCATAAATATGTGAATTTCATATTTTTACGCAACTTGATATCGATTGCTTAATATGTATGTACCAAGAAATCGATTCTACACCTTAATATAAGATTGTGAAATTGCTCCAAATACTCTGTCGTTATGGCTATACGACAACTCTATGTCAACTCCAATAACATCAAAACGGCTAATTAGCATAAATATGTAAAGTTCATATTTTTACGCAACTTGATATCGATTGCTTAAAATGTATGTACCAAAAAATCGATTCTACACTTAATTTAAGATTGTGAAATTGTTCCAAATACACTGTCGTTATTGCTATACAACAACTCTATGACAACTCCAATAACATCAAAACGGCGAGTTAGCATAAATATGTAAAGTTCATATTTTTACGCAACTTGATATCGATTTCTTAATGTGTATGTACCAAAAATCGATTCTACACCTTAATATAAGATTGCGAAATTGCTCCAAATACACTGTCGCTATGACTATACGACAACTCTATGACAACTCAAATAACATCAAAACGGCTAATTAGCATAAATATGTAAAGTTCATATTTTTACGCAACTTGATATCGATTGCTTAAAATGTATGTACCAAAAAATCAATTCTACACCTTAATTTAAGATTGTAAAGTTGTTCCAAATACACTGTCGTTATGGCTATAAGACAACTCTATGACAACTCCAATAACATCAAAACGGCTAATTAGCATAAATATGTAAAGTTCATATTTTTACGCATCTTGATATCGATTGCTTAATGTGTATGTACCAAAAAATCAATTCTACACCTTAATTTAAGATTGTAAAGTTGTTCCAAATACACTGTCTTTATGGCTATACGACAACTCTATGACAACTCCAAAAACATCAAAACGGCTAATTAGCATAAATATGTAAAGTTCATATCTTTACGCGACTTGATATCGATTGCTTGATGTGTATGTACCAAAAATCAATTCTACACCTTAATATATGGTTGCGAAATTGCTCCAAATACACTGCCGTTATGGCTAAACGACAACTCATTGACAACTCCAATAACATCAAAACTGCTAATTAGCATAAATATGTAAAGTTCATATTTTTACGCAACTTGATATCGATTGCTTAAAATGTATGTACCAAAAATCGATTCTACACCTTAATATAAGCTTGTGAAGTTGTTCCATATACACTGTCGCTATTGCTATAGGACAACTCTGTGACAACTCCAATAACATCAAAACGGCTAGTTAGCATAAATATGTAAATTTCATATTTTGACGCAACTTGATATCGATTGCTTAAGCCTTGTTCAATGTACCATGAAATTATTTTCTTGTCATATAATATAAAGATACATATGATACATATACATATATGATATATGATATATATACAAATAAATTAAAAAATATATGATATGTATTACTAATGATACATTGAGCGTATGCAATTCATATTTTTAGTGACACGATTCGTGTATCATAGCTGATACAAATTTTTGTTACCGTCATATCGCCGTCAAGATGTGTGGGATAGTTTCACGACAACTCTAAAACTCCAATAACCTCTAAAAATAAGTGTTGCATGTACCGTTAAAAATTAATTTTTGTATGGGGACAGAGAACCTGTTATGTGTATGTACTAAAAAATCGATTCTACACATTAATATAAGATTGTGGAATTGCTCCAAATACACTGTCGTTATGGCTATACGACAACTCTATGACAACTCCAATAACTTCAAAAAGGCTAATTAGCATAAATATGTAAAGTTCATATTTTTACGCACTTGATATCGATTGCTTGATGTGTATGTACTAAAAAATCGATTCTACACATTAATATAAGATTGTGAAATTACTCCACATACACTGTCGTTATCGCTATAAAACAACTCTATGACAACTCCAATAACATCAAAAAGGCTAATTAGCATAAATATGTAAAGTTCATATTTTTACAAAACTTGATATCGATTGCTTAATGTGTATGTACTAAAAAATAGATTATACACTTTAATATAAGATTGTTAGATTGTTCC
>NW_026093056.1:0-14362 GCF_024586455.1 Bactrocera neohumeralis | reverse complement strand
TTGTTTTAAATCAAATTTAACATCTTTTTAATTTACCTTCTTCATCTTACTGAAGTTGACATAAGGCCATAACGGCAGTGCATTTGGAAGAATTCGATCATCTCATCTTCAGGTAAAAAGTCGATTTTCTTGTATATACACATTTAGCAGTCGATATTGAGTTGCTTTAAATCATTAATTTAACATCTTTAAGTTAATTTACCTTCTTCATCTTATTGAAGTTGACATAAAGCCATAACGGCAGTGCATTTGGAAGAATTCGACCTTATAACGGCAGTCATTTGAGAAATCATTAATTTAACAATCTAAGTTAATTTATTCTTCATCTTACTGAAGTACATAAAGCCATAACGGCAGTGCATTTGGAAGAATCGACAATCTTATATTCAGGTAAAAAGTCGATTTTCTTGTATATACACATTTAGCAGTCGATATTGAGTTGCTTTAAATCATTAATTTAACATCTGTAAGTTAATTTACCTTCTTCATCTTATTGAAGTTGACATAAGGCCATAACGGCAGTGCATTTGGAAGAATTCGACGATCTTATATTCAGGTATAGAGTCCATTTTCTTGTATATACACATTAAGCAGTCGATATTGAGTTGCTTTAAATCATTAATTTAACATATTTAAGTTAATTTACCTTCTTCATCTTACTGAAGTTGACATAGAGTCATAACGGCAGTGCATTTGGGGGAATTCGACAATCTTATAATCAGGTATAAAGTCCATTTTCTTGTATATACACATTTAGCAGTCGATATTGAGTTGCTTCAAATCATTAATTTAACATCTGTAAGTTAATTTACCTTCTTCATCTTATTGAAGTTGACATAAGGCCATAACGGCAGTGCATTTGGAAGAATTCGACAATCTTATATTCAGGTATAAAGTCGATTTTCTTGTATATACACATTTAGCAGTCGATATTGAGTTGCTTTAAATCATTAATTTAACATCTTTAAGTTAATTTACCTTCTTCATCTTATTGAAGTTGACATAAGGCCATAACGGCAGTGCATTTGGAAGAATTCGACAATCTTATATTCAGGTAAAAAGTCGATTTTCTTGTATATACACATTTAGCAGTCGATATTGAGTTGCTTTAAATCATTAATTTAACATCTTTAAGTTAATTTACCTTCTTCATCTTACTGAAGTTGACATAAAGCCATAACGGCAGTGCATTTGGAAGAATTCGACAATCTTATATTCAGGTATAAAGTCGATTTTCTTGTATATACACATTTAGCAGTCGATATTGAGTTGCTTTAAATCATTAATTTAACATCTTTAAGTTAATTTACCTTCTTCATCTTATTGAAGTTGACATAAGGCCATAACGGCAGTGCATTTGGAAGAATTCGACAATCTTATATTCAGGTATAAAGTCGATTTTCTTGTATATACACATTTAGCAGTCGATATTGAGTTGCTTTAAATCATTAATTTAACATCTTTAAGTTAATTTACCTTCTTCATCTTATTGAAGTTGACATAAAGCCATAACGGCAGTGCATTTGGAAGAATTCGACAATCTTATATTCAGGTATAAAGTCGATTTTCTTGTATATACACATTTAGCAGTCGATATTGAGTTGCTTTAAATCATTAATTTAACATCTTTAAGTTAATTTACCTTCTTCATCTTACTGAAGTTGACATAAAGCCATAACGGCAGTGCATTTGGAAGAATTCGACAATCTTATATTCAGGTATAAAGTCGATTTTCTTGTATATACACATTTAGCAGTCGATATTGAGTTGCTTTAAATCATTAATTTAACATCTTTAAGTTAATTTACCTTCTTCATCTTATTGAAGTTGACATAAGGCCATAACGGCAGTGCATTTGGAAGAATTCGACAATCTTATATTCAGGTATAAAGTCGATTTTCTTGTATATACACATTTAGCAGTCGATATTGAGTTGCTTTAAATCATTAATTTAACATCTTTAAGTTAATTTACCTTCTTCATCTTATTGAAGTTGACATAAGGCCATAACGGCAGTGCATTTGGAAGAATTCGACAATCTTATATTCAGGTATAAAGTCGATTTTCTTGTATATACACATTTAGCAGTCGATATTGAGTTGCTTTATATCATTAATTTAACATCTTTAAGTTAATTTACCTTCTTCATCTTATTGAAGTTGACATAAGGCCATAACGGCAGTGCATTTGGAAGAATTCGACAATCTTATATTCAGGTATAAAGTCCATTTTCTTGTATATACACATTAAGCAGTCGATATTGAGTTGCTTTAAATCATTAATTTAACATCTTTAAGTTAATTTACCTTCTTCATCTTACTGAAGTTGACATAGAGTCATAACGGCAGTGCATTTGGAAGAATTCGACAATCTTATATTCAGGTATAAAGTCCATTTTCTTGTATATACACATTAAGCAGTCGATATTGAGTTGCTTTAAATCATTAATTTAACATCTTTAAGTTAATTTACCTTCTTCATCTTATTGAAGTTGACATAAGGCCATAACGGCAGTGCATTTGGAAGAATTCGACAATCTTATATTCAGGTATAAAGTCGATTTTCTTGTATATACACATTTAGCAGTCGATATTGAGTTGCTTTAAATCATTAATTTAACATCTTTAAGTTAATTTACCTTCTTCATCTTACTGAAGTTGACATAAAGCCATAACGGCAGTGCATTTGGAAGAATTCGACAATCTTATATTCAGGTATAAAGTCGATTTTCTTGTATATACACATTAAGCAGTCGATATTGAGTTGCTTTAAATCATTAATTTAACATCTTTAAGTTAATTTACCTTCTTCATCTTACTGAAGTTGACATAAAGCCATAACGGCAGTGCATTTGGAAAAATTCGATAATCTCATATTCAGGTAAAAGGTCGATTTTCTTGTATATACACATTTAGCAGTCGACATTGAGTTGCTTTAAATCATTAATTTAACATCTTTAGGTTAATTTACCTTCTTCATCTTATTGAAGTTGACATAAGGCCATAACGACAGTGTATTTGGAAGAATTCGACAATCTTATATTCAGGTATAGAGTCCATTTTCTTGTATATACACATTATGCAGTCGATATTGAGTTGCTTTAAATCATTAATTTAACATATTTAAGTTAATTTACCTTCTTCATCTTACTGAAGTTGACATAAAGCCATAACGGCAGTGCATTTGGAAGAATTCGACAATCTTATATTCAGGTATAAAGTCGATTTTCTTGTATATACACATTTAGCAGTCGATATTGAGTTGCTTTAAATCATTAATTTAACATCTTTAAGTTAATTTACCTTCTTCATCTTACTGAAGTTGACATAAAGCCATAACGGCAGTGCATTTGGAAGAATTCGATAATCTCATATTCAGGTAAAAAGTCGATTTTCTTGTATATACACATTTAGCAGTCGATATTGAGTTGCTTTAAATCATTAATTTAACATCTTTAAGTTAATTTACCTTCTTTATCTTATTGAAGTTGGCATAAGGCCATAACGGCAGTGCATTTGGGATAATTCGACAATCTTATATTCAGGTATAAAGTCGATTTTCTTGTATATACACATTTAGCAGTCGATATTGAGTTGCTTTAAATCATTAATTTAACATCTTTAAGTTAATTTACCTTCTTCATCTTATTGAAGTTGACATAAGGCCATAACGGCAGTGCATTTGGAAGAATTCGACAATCTTATATTCAGGTATAAAGTCGATTTTCTTGTATATACACATTTAGCAGTCGATATTGAGTTGCTTTAAATCATTAATTTAACATCTTTAAGTTAATTTACCTTCTTCATCTTATTGAAGTTGACATAAGGCCATAACGGCAGTGCATTTGGAAGAATTCGACAATCTTATATTCAGGTATAAAGTCGATTTTCTTGTATATACACATTTAGCAGTCGATATTGAGTTGCTTTAAATCATTAATTTAACATCTTTAAGTTAATTTACCTTCTTCATCTTATTGAAGTTGACATAAGGCCATAACGGCAGTGCATTTGGAAGAATTCGACAATCTTATATTCAGGTATAAAGTCGATTTTCTTGTATATACACATTTAGCAGTCGATATTGAGTTGCTTTAAATCATTAATTTAACATCTTTAAGTTAATTTACCTTCTTCATCTTATTGAAGTTGACATAAGGCCATAACGGCAGTGCATTTGGAAGAATTCGACAATCTTATATTCAGGTATAAAGTCGATTTTCTTGTATATACACATTTAGCAGTCGATATTGAGTTGCTTTAAATCATTAATTTAACATCTTTAAGTTAATTTACCTTCTTCATCTTACTGAAGTTGACATAAAGCCATAACGGCAGTGCATTTGGTATATACACATTTAGCAAGAATTCGACATTAATCTCTATATTCAGGTATAAAGTCGATTTTCTTGTATATACACATTTAGCAGTCGATATTGAGTTGCTTTAAATCATTAATTTAACATCTTTAAGTTAATTTACCTTCTTCATCTTACTGAAGTTGACATAAAGCCATAACGGCAGTGCATTTGGAAGAATTCGATAATCTTATATTCAGGTATAAAGTCGATTTTCTTGTATATACACATTTAGCAGTCGATATTGAGTTGCTTTAAATCATTAATTTAACATCTTTAAGTTAATTTACCTTCTTCATCTTATTGAAGTTGACATAAAGCCATAACGGCAGTGCATTTGGAAGAATTCGACAATCTTATATTCAGGTAAAAAGTCGATTTTCTTGTATATACACATTTAGCAGTCGATATTGAGTTGCTTTAAATCATTAATTTAACATCTTTAAGTTAATTTACCTTCTTCATCTTACTGAAGTTGACATAAAGCCATAACGGCAGTGCATTTGGAAGAATTCGACAATCTTATATTCAGGTAAAAAGTCGATTTTCTTGTATATACACATTTAGCAGTCGATATTGAGTTGCTTTAAATCATTAATTTAACATCTTTAAGTTAATTTACCTTCTTCATCTTACTGAAGTTGACATAAAGTCCATAACGGCAGTGCATTTGGAAGAATTCGACAATCTTATATTCAGGTATAAAGTCGATTTTCTTGTATATACACATTTAGCAGTCGATATTGAGTTGCTTTAAATCATTAATTTAACATCTTTAAGTTAATTTACCTTCTTCATCTTACTGAAGTTGACATAAAGTCATAACGGCAGTGCATTTGGAAGAATTCGACAATCTTATATTCAGGTAAAAAGTCGATTTTCTTGTATATACACATTTAGCAGTCGATATTGAGTTGCTTTAAATCATTAATTTAACATCTTTAAGTTAATTTACCTTCTTCATCTTATTGAAGTTGACATAAGGCCATAACGGCAGTGCATTTGGAAGAATTCGACAATCTATATTCAGGTATAAAGTCGATTTTCTTGTATATACACATTAAGCAGTCGATATTGAGTTGCTTTAAATCATTAATTTAACATCTTTAAGTTAATTTACCTTCTTCATCTTACTGAAGTTGACATAAAGTCACAACGGCAGTGCATTTGGGAGAATTCGACAATCTTATATTCAGGTATAAAGTCGATTTTCTTGTATATACACATTTAGCAGTCGATATTGAGTTGCTTTAAATCATTAATTTAACATCTGTAAGTTAATTTACCTTCTTCATCTTATTGAAGTTGACATAAGGCCATAACGGCAGTGCATTTGGAAGAATTCGACAATCTTATATTCAGGTATAAAGTCGATTTTCTTGTATATACACATTAAGCAGTCGATATTGAGTTGCTTTAAATCATTAATTTAACATCTTTAAGTTAATTTACCTTCTTCATCTTATTGAAGTTGACATAAGGCCATAACGGCAGTGCATTTGGAAGAATTCGACAATCTTATATTCAGGTATAAAGTCGATTTTCTTGTATATACACATTTAGCAGTCGATATTGAGTTGCTTTATATCATTAATTTAACATCTTTAAGTTAATTTACCTTCTTCATCTTATTGAAGTTGACATAAGGCCATAACGGCAGTGCATTTGGAAGAATTCGACAATCTTATATTCAGGTAAAAAGTCGATTTTCTTGTATATACACATTTAGCAGTCGATATTGAGTTGCTTTAAATCATTAATTTAACATCTTTAAGTTAATTTACCTTCTTCATCTTATTGAAGTTGACATAAGGCCATAACGGCAGTGCATTTGGAAGAATTCGACAATCTTATATTCAGGTATAAAGTCGATTTTCTTGTATATACACATTTAGCAGTCGATATTGAGTTGCTTTAAATCATTAATTTAACATCTTTAAGTTAATTTACCTTCTTCATCTTACTGAAGTTGACATAAAGCCATAACGGCAGTGCATTTGGAAGAATTCGACAATCTTATATTCAGGTATAAAGTCGATTTTCTTGTATATACACATTAAGCAGTCGATATTGAGTTGCTTTAAATCATTAATTTAACATCTTTAAGTTAATTTACCTTCTTCATCTTACTGAAGTTGACATAAGGCCATAACGGCAGTGCATTTGGAAGAATTCGACAATCTTATATTCAGGTATAAAGTCGATTTTCTTGTATATACACATTTAGCAGTCGATATTGAGTTGCTTTAAATCATTAATTTAACATCTTTAAGTTAATTTACCTTCTTCATCTTATTGAAGTTGACATAAAGCCATAACGGCAGTGCATTTGGAAGAATTCGACAATCTTATATTCAGGTATAAAGTCGATTTTCTTGTATATACACATTTAGCAGTCGATATTGAGTTGCTTTAAATCATTAATTTAACATCTTTAAGTTAATTTACCTTCTTCATCTTACTTGAAGTTGACATAAAGCCATAACGGCAGTGCATTTGGAAGAATTCGACAATCTTATATTCAGGTATAAAGTCCATTTTCTTGTATATACACATTAAGCAGTCGATATTGAGTTGCTTTAAATCATTAATTTAACATATTTAAGTTAATTTACCTTCTTCATCTTACTGAAGTTGACATAAGTCATAACGGCAGTGCATTTGGAAGAATTCGACAATCTTATATTCAGGTATAAAGTCGATTTTCTTGTATATACACATTTAGCAGTCGATATTGAGTTGCTTTAAATCATTAATTTAACATATTTAAGTTAATTTACCTTCTTCATCTTACTGAAGTTGACATAAAGTCCATAACGGCAGTGCATTTGGAAGAATTCGACAATCTTATATTCAGGTATAAAGTCGATTTTCTTGTATATACACATTTAGCAGTCGATATTGAGTTGCTTTAAATCATTAATTTAACATCTTTAAGTTAATTTACCTTCTTCATCTTATTGAAGTTGACATAAGGCCATAACGGCAGTGCATTTGGAAGAATTCGACAATCTTATATTCAGGTATAGAGTCCATTTTCTTGTATATACACATTAAGCAGTCGATATTGAGTTGCTTTAAATCATTAATTTAACATATTTAAGTTAATTTACCTTCTTCATCTTACTGAAGTTGACATAGAGTCATAACGGCAGTGCATTTGGGGGAATTCGACAATCTTATAATCAGGTATAAAGTCCATTTTCTTGTATATACACATTTAGCAGTCGATATTGAGTTGCTTCAAATCATTAATTTAACATCTGTAAGTTAATTTACCTTCTTCATCTTATTGAAGTTGACATAAGGCCATAACGGCAGTGCATTTGGAAGAATTCGACAATCTTATATTCAGGTATAAAGTCGATTTTCTTGTATATACACATTTAGCAGTCGATATTGAGTTGCTTTAAATCATTAATTTAACATCTTTAAGTTAATTTACCTTCTTCATCTTATTGAAGTTGACATAAGGCCATAACGGCAGTGCATTTGGAAGAATTCGACAATCTTATATTCAGGTATAAAGTCCATTTTATTGTATATACACATTAAGCAGTCGATATTGAGTTGCTTTAAATCATTAATTTAACATATTTAAGTTAATTTACCTTCTTCATCTTACTGAAGTTGACATAAAGTCATAACGGCAGTGCATTTGGGAGAATTCGACAATCTTATATTCAGGTATAAAGTCGATTTTCTTGTATATACACATTTAGCAGTCGATATTGAGTTGCTTTAAATCATTAATTTAACATCTTTAAGTTAATTTACCTTCTTCATCTTACTGAAGTTGACATAAAGCCATAACGGCAGTGCATTTGGAAGAATTCGATAATCTCATATTCAGGTAAAAAGTCGATTTTCTTGTATATACACATTTAGCAGTCGATATTGAGTTGCTTTAAATCATTAATTTAACATCTTTAAGTTAATTTACCTTCTTCATCTTACTGAAGTTGACATAAAGCCATAACGGCAGTGCATTTGGAAGAATTCGACAATCTTATATTCAGGTAAAAAGTCGATTTTCTTGTATATACACATTTAGCAGTCGATATTGAGTTGCTTTAAATCATTAATTTAACATCTTTAAGTTAATTTACCTTCTTCATCTTACTGAAGTTGACATAAAGCCATAACGGCAGTGCATTTGGAAGAATTCGATAATCTCATATTCAGGTAAAAAGTCGATTTTCTTGTATATACACATTTAGCAGTCGATATTGAGTTGCTTTAAATCATTAATTTAACATCTTTAAGTTAATTTACCTTCTTTATCTTATTGAAGTTGGCATAAGGCTATAACGGCAGTGCATTTGGGATAATTCGACAATCTTATATTCAGGTATAAAGTCGATTTTCTTGTATATACACATTTAGCAGTCGATATTGAGTTGCTTTAAATCATTAATTTAACATCTTTAAGTTAATTTACCTTCTTCATCTTATTGAAGTTGACATAAGGCCATAACGGCAGTGCATTTGGAAGAATTCGACAATCTTATATTCAGGTATAAAGTCGATTTTCTTGTATATACACATTAAGCAGTCGATATTGAGTTGCTTTAAATCATTAATTTAACATCTTTAAGTTAATTTACCTTCTTCATCTTACTGAAGTTGACATAAAGCCATAACGGCAGTGCATTTGGAAGAATTCGATAATCTTATATTCAGGTAAAAAGTCGATTTTCTTGTATATACACATTTAGCAGTCGATATTGAGTTGCTTTAAATCATTAATTTAACATCTTTAAGTTAATTTACCTTCTTCATCTTACTGAAGTTGACATAAAGCCATAACGGCAGTGCATTTGGAAGAATTCGACAATCTTATATTCAGGTATAAAGTCGATTTTCTTGTATATACACATTTAGCAGTCGATATTGAGTTGCTTTAAATCATTAATTTAACATCTTTAAGTTAATTTACCTTCTTCATCTTACTGAAGTTGACATAAAGCCATAACGGCAGTGCATTTGGAAGAATTCGACAATCTTATATTCAGGTATAAAGTCGATTTTCTTGTATATACACATTTAAGCAGTCGATATTGAGTTGCTTTAAATCATTAATTTAACATCTTTAAGTTAATTTACCTTCTTCATCTTACTGAAGTTGACATAAAGTCATAACGGCAGTGCATTTGGGAGAATTCGACAATCTTATATTCAGGTATAAAGTCGATTTTCTTGTATATACACATTTAGCAGTCGATATTGAGTTGCTTTATATCATTAATTTAACATCTTTAAGTTAATTTACCTTCTTCATCTTATTGAAGTTGACATAAGGCCATAACGGCAGTGCATTTGGAAGAATTCGACAATCTTATATTCAGGCAAAGAGTCCATTTTCTTGTATATACACATTAAGCAGTCGATATTGAGTTGCTTTAAATCATTAATTTAACATATTTAAGTTAATTTACCTTCTTCATCTTACTGAAGTTGACATAAAGCCATAACGGCAGTGCATTTGGAAGAATTCGACAATCTTATATTCAGGTATAAAGTCCATTTTCTTGTATATACACATTTAGCAGTCGATATTGAGTTGCTTTAAATCATTAATTTAACATCTTTAAGTTAATTTACCTTCTTCATCTTACTGAAGTTGACATAAAGCCATAACGGCAGTGCATTTGGAAGAATTCGACAATCTTATATTCAGGTATAAAGTCGATTTTCTTGTATATACACATTTAGCAGTCGATATTGAGTTGCTTTAAATCATTAATTTAACATCTTTAAGTTAATTTACCTTCTTCATCTTACTGAAGTTGACATAAAGCCATAACGGCAGTGCATTTGGAAGAATTCGACAATCTTATATTCAGGTAAAAAGTCCATTTTCTTGTATATACACATTAAGCAGTCGATATTGAGTTGCTTTAAATCATTAATTTAACATCTTTAAGTTAATTTACCTTCTTCATCTTACTGAAGTTGACATAAAGCCATAACGGCAGTGCATTTGGAAGAATTCGACAATCTTATATTCAGGTATAAAGTCCATTTTCTTGTATATACACATTTAGCAGTCGATATTGAGTTGCTTTAAATCATTAATTTAACATCTTTAAGTTAATTTACCTTCTTCATCTTACTGAAGTTGACATAAGGCCATAACGGCAGTGCATTTGGAAGAATTCGACAATCTTCTATTCAGGAATAAAGTCCATTTTCTTGTATATACACATTAAGCAGTCGATATTGAGTTGCTTTAAATCATTAATTTAACATATTTAAGTTAATTTACCTTCTTCATCTTACTGAAGTTGACATAAAGCCATAACGGCAGTGCATTTGGAAGAATTCGACAATCTTATATTCAGGTATAAAGTCGATTTTCTTGTATATACACATTTAGCAGTCGATATTGAGTTGCTTTAAATCATTAATTTAACATCTTTAAGTTAATTTACCTTCTTCATCTTACTGAAGTTGACATAAAGCCATAACGGCAGTGCATTTGGAAGAATTCGACAATCTTATATTCAGGTATAAAGTCGATTTTCTTGTATATACACATTTAGCAGTCGATATTGAGTTGCTTTAAATCATTAATTTAACATCTTTAAGTTAATTTACCTTCTTCATCTTACTGAAGTTGACATAAAGCCATAACGGCAGTGCATTTGGAAGAATTCGACAATCTTATATTCAGGTATAAAGTCGATTTTCTTGTATATACACATTTAGCAGTCGATATTGAGTTGCTTTCATCTTTAGGTTAATTTACCTTCTTCATCTTACTGAAGTTGACATAAAGCCATAACGGCAGTGCATTTGGAAAAATTCGATAATCTCATATTCAGGTAAAAGGTCGATTTTCTTGTATATACACATTTAGCAGTCGACATTGAGTTGCTTTAAATCATTAATTTAACATCTTTAGGTTAATTTACCTTCTTCATCTTATTGAAGTTGACATAAGGCCATAACGACAGTGTATTTGGAAGAATTCGACAATCTTATATTCAGGTATAGAGTCCATTTTCTTGTATATACACATTATGCAGTCGATATTGAGTTGCTTTAAATCATTAATTTAACATATTTAAGTTAATTTACCTTCTTCATCTTACTGAAGTTGACATAAAGTCATAACGGCAGTGCATTTGGGAGAATTCGACAATCTTATATTCAGGTATAAAGTCGATTTTCTTGTATATACACATTTAGCAGTCGATATTGAATTGCCTTAAATCATTAATTTAACATCTTTAAGTTAATTTACCTTCTTCATCTTACTGAAGTTGACATAAAGCCATAACGGCAGTGCATTTGGAAGAATTCGACAATCTTATATTCAGGTATAAAGTCGATTTTCTTGTATATACACATTTAGCAGTCGATATTGAGTTGCTTTAAATCATTAATTTAACATCTTTAAGTTAATTTACCTTCTTCATCTTATTGAAGTTGACATAAGGCCATAACGGCAGTGCATTTGGAAGAATTCGACAATCTTATATTCAGGTATAAAGTCGATTTTCTTGTATATACACATTTAGCAGTCGATATTGAGTTGCTTTAAATCATTAATTTAACATCTTTAAGTTAATTTACCTTCTTCATCTTACTGAAGTTGACATAAAGCCATAACGGCAGTGCATTTGGAAGAATTCGACAATCTTATATTCAGGTATAAAGTCGATTTTCTTGTATATACACATTTAGCAGTCGATATTGAGTTGCTTTAAATCATTAATTTAACATCTTTAAGTTAATTTACCTTCTTCATCTTATTGAAGTTGACATAAGGCCATAACGGCAGTGCATTTGGAAGAATTCGACAATCTTATATTCAGGTATAAAGTCCATTTTCTTGTATATACACATTAAGCAGTCGATATTGAGTTGCTTTAAATCATTAATTTAACATATTTAAGTTAATTTACCTTCTTCATCTTACTGAAGTTGACATAAAGTCATAACGGCAGTGCATTTGGGGAATTCGACAATCTTATATTCAGGTATAAAGTCCATTTTCTTGTATATACACATTTAGCAGTCGATATTGAGTTGCTTCAAATCATTAATTTAACATCTGTAAGTTAATTTACCTTCTTCATCTTATTGAAGTTGACATAAGGCCATAACGGCAGTGCATTTGGAAGAATTCGACAATCTTATATTCAGGTATAAAGTCGATTTTCTTGTATATACACATTTAGCAGTCGATATTGAGTTGCTTTAAATCATTAATTTAACATCTTTAAGTTAATTTACCTTCTTCATCTTATTGAAGTTGACATAAGGCCATAACGGCAGTGCATTTGGAAGAATTCGACAATCTTATATTCAGGTATAAAGTCGATTTTCTTGTATATACACATTTAGCAGTCGATATTGAGTTGCTTTAAATCATTAATTTAACATCTTTAAGTTAATTTACCTTCTTCATCTTATTGAAGTTGACATAAGGCCATAACGGCAGTGCATTTGGAAGAATTCGACAATCTTATATTCAGGTATAAAGTCGATTTTCTTGTATATACACATTTAGCAGTCGATATTGAGTTGCTTTAAATCATTAATTTAACATCTTTAAGTTAATTTACCTTCTTCATCTTACTGAAGTTGACATAAAGCCATAACGGCAGTGCATTTGGAAGAATTCGATAATCTTATATTCAGGTAAAAAGTCCATTTTCTTGTATATACACATTTAGCAGTCGATATTGAGTTGCTTTAAATCATTAATTTAACATCTTTAGGTTAATTTACCTTCTTCATCTTACTGAAGTTGACATAAAGCCATAACGGCAGTGCATTTGGAAAAATTCGATAATCTCATATTCAGGTAAAAGTTCGATTTTCTTGTATATACACATTTAGCAGTCGACATTGAGTTGCTTTAAATCATTAATTTAACATCTTTAGGTTAATTTACCTTCTTCATCTTATTGAAGTTGACATAAGGCCATAACGACAGTGTATTTGGAAGAATTCGACAATCTTATATTCAGGTATAGAGTCCATTTTCTTGTATATACACATTATGCAGTCGATATTGAGTTGCTTTAAATCATTAATTTAACATATTTAAGTTAATTTACCTTCTTCATCTTACTGAAGTTGACATAAAGTCATAACGGCAGTGCATTTGGAAGAATTCGACAATCTTATATTCAGGTATAAAGTCGATTTTCTTGTATATACACATTTAGCAGTCGATATTGAGTTGCTTTAAATCATTAATTTAACATCTTTAAGTTAATTTACCTTCTTCATCTTACTGAAGTTGACATAAAGCCATAACGGGAGTGCATTTGGAAGAATTCGATAATCTCATATTCAGGTAAAAAATCGATTTTCTTGTATATACACATTTAGCAGTCGATATTGAGTTGCTTTAAATCATTAATTTAACATCTTTAAGTTAATTTACCTTCTTTATCTTATTGAAGTTGGCATAAGGCTATAACGGCAGTGCATTTGGGATAATTCGACAATCTTATATTCAGGTATAAAGTTGATTTTCTTGTATATACACATTTAGCAGTCGATATTGAGTTGCTTCAAATCATTAATTTAACATCTGTAAGTTAATTTACCTTCTTCATCTTACGGAAGTTGACATAAAGTCATAACGGCAGTGCATTTGGGAGAATTCGACAATCTTATATTCAGGTATAAAGTCGATTTTCTTGTATATAAACATTTAGCAGTCGATATTGAATTGCCTTAAATCATTAATTTAACATCTTTAAGTTAATTTACCTTCTTCATCTTACTGAAGTTGACATAAAGTCATAACGGCAGTGCATTTGGAAGAACTCGACAATCTTATATTCAGGCATAAAGTCGATTTTCTTGTATATACACATTTAGCAGTCGATATTGAGTTGCTTTATATCATTAATTTAACATCTTTAAGTTAATTTACCTTCTTCATCTTACTGAAGTTGACATAAAGCCATAACGGCAGTGCATTTGGAAGAATTCGAAAATCTTATATTCAGGAATAGAGTCCATTTTCATGTA
>NW_026093055.1:0-5889 GCF_024586455.1 Bactrocera neohumeralis | reverse complement strand
GTTAATTTGCTTTTTCATCTTACTGAAGTTGACATAAGGCGATAACGTCAGTTCATTTGGAAGAATTCGACAATCTTATATTCAGATATAAAGTCGATTTTCTTGTATATACACATTTAACAATCGATATTGAATTGCTTCAAACCATTACTTTAACATATTTAGGGTAATTAATTTTCTTCATCTTACTGAAGTGTACATTAAGCCATAACGGCAGTGCATTTGGAAGAATTCGACAATCTAATATTTAGGTATATAGTCAATTTGCTTGTATATATTCATTTAACAATCGATATTGAGTTGCTTCAAATCATTAATTTAACATGTTTAAGTTAACTAACCTTCTTCATCTTACTGAAGTTGACATAAAGCCATAACGGCACTTTATTGAGTGGGTGGGGGTCAGATGGTTTTAGTTGTGCAGTAGTGCCATCAGCTGTGGTGAATTACACTGGCATTAGGATGCGCCAGTTTTTCCGGATAGGGGTGGGTGCTAACTCCCTTTAAACATCTGGGCCCCCTGCGAATATTTCCTATAATTGCTTCTTTTGCTGTTGATGACATTATTTGAATACTGCTGGGGGAGTAGTTGTAGGAGAATACATTCTGACAGCAGAAGTTATTTGATAAGGAGTTGTAAATATCACATTGATCCGGTTTGCAGAGAACGGATTTTGATTTTAAACAAGACAATGTCTTTCTATGCATTTTAATTTCTGCTTGTTTAATTCGTTTTTTGACGACTCTTTAAAAAGGGAAAAAATGTTTTATTTTTGTTTTTTTAATTTGATTAGCGGTTTTTAAAATTTTTCCCTTCCTGGTTTGGATACGGGTTGTTTATTGGGGGGGCGGAAAGAGAACCAAAAGGGGAGCAGATAATTTTTATATTTAATTTAAGTTTGTATAGTTGTTTTCCCAAATTTTACCCATATGAGGGGGTTTTGTGATGCGATAAGAGCGATTTGTTTTTTGGAGTAGGTACGTCACTTTTTCCGGGGAATATGGGATTTTTAATTTATTTTGAGATTTTATTTATTTTTGAAAGGGGTATAAAAGGGTTTTGATTTTTGACTTTTTGATACAACGTGTTATTTTTGGGGTTTTTAGGCGAGGGTTTTCAATTTGGGTTTAGAGCCCCCGCCGCCCCCCAGGAGTTTTTCGAATTGTTTTTTCCCATTTTTTAAAAAACCCACCCGGGGGGGCCGGAAAAGATGATATGTTTTTAACATTTGGGATTGTCGGGGAGGTAATTTGATTTTTTTTTTTTTAAAATTTTTATGGGGGTTTTTGGAAATTGTGGTTCTAGTTTGAAAATGCAAGGGCAAATTATTTGATCGAGTAGCTGTTTTTAAAAAAATTTTTTTTCACAATACTGATCTTCTTAGTTTTTTTAAATTTTTGGGGGAAAGTTTCTATTTTCCTTAAAAATTTCCTTAATTTTAAATTGGCATTTATTTTTTTTTTCCAGCTTGGGGTTGATGTGGTGGAACTTTTTCCCCTTTTAACCCATCCATTTTGTTTTTCCCTGGGTGTTTGAGATTTGGGGCCTTTTGACATATGGTGTCTCTTGGAAATTTTTTATATTTTGGTTTTGGGATTTGTTTTTAAAATTTAAAACCCCGTGGTTTTTTTGTATATCCCCCTTTTGAGGTGAGATGTGAAAATTTTAAGAATGAACATTGTATGATGTTTTTTATGACAAAAAAAGAAAATTATATTTGCTTTTAATTTTTTTAAGATTGTTTTATGGGACAAGCATTTTGGTACAGAGTCTTTTTATCTGACAAAGTTGTTCCCTTTTTTTTAATATTTAATTTTTTAAACCCTTTGCGTTTTGTTTATGCCCTTTTTTCTGGGGTTTGCATGGATTTTTTTCTTTTTCGGGTAAGAACGAGGGTTTTTTTTAAAACTTAATTAAAATTTTTTTTGTTTTAGCTTGGGGTCTTTAAAGTTTTTATTTTGTCGGGGTTTTAAAGATTTAGTTTTTATTTTTTTTTTTTAACCTTTCCCACTTCAATTGGGGGTGGGGGAAAAACCTTTTTATTTTTTTTACGGGGAACTTTTGTGATGAGAGGATTGTTCCCCCAAAAACAACGACTTTCTGGAATGCGGCGGGCAAATGTTTTAAAAATAGGATCCCAGCTGTTGTGGGGTAATTTAATTGATAGAACCGACAAAAAAATTAGAAACAGTGGATTCTAGTTTAAGAATTTTTCACTTGTTTTTTTTTTTAATTTTAGGGTTTTTAGTGTCGTTACTTGTTTTTCGACCAGTTTTTCGTTTTCCAAACCCACCGAGCCTTTCCCCCCCAAATTGAAATTGTTCATTTTTTAAAAAGGAAACTGTTTAAATTTTGCCTGCTTGACCTTTTTTGGGTTTTGTATCGGGGGGTAAAGTTTTTTTGCCCCCGATAAATTTGGGGTGGTTTATGAAAAGGTTGGGAAAATGTCCCGGAAGGAGGCCAATTTTTCATAACCCCCGCAAAAGGTTTTGGATCACATGCAGGCACCTTGGGGTTGATGCCCAACCTTTCCCCTTTATTGTCTATTTTGGGAGCCTTTCCCCCCTTTCTGTGGGGGGAGGTTAAAATTTTTTTTAATGAGGGTTTTTAAATTTACGGGGATCAGGGGGTTTTTTTCTTCGTTTTTTCCCAAGGGGTTTTAATGGCAAGCAGATAATTTAAAAATTTTTGGAGATCTGAATCGTCAGATTCCCCCCCAAACAACATTTTTTTGGGGGAAAACCCAAAAATTTTTTAAAATTTTGACTTTTGGGTTTGAAGCGATTTTGATTTTTGAATCGATTAAAAAAAAATCGGGGAGTTCTTTTTTAAACTGTCAAATTTTTGGGGAAAAGAATTTAATTAGCCCCGTTTTAGCGTAGCTCCCGCGGGTTTTTTTTGATTTTTTTTGGTTATTAAACTTTTTTTTTTATTTTATTTTTTTCAAATTTAATTTTTTGTAAATATAAAGAGTATTGCTTTAAACCGAAATTTTTTAAAAAATTTGGGGTTTTTAATTTTTTGATTATTTCTAAAATAGTGTTTGTTTTATTAAGTTTTATTTTTTATTTTCTTTGGGTAGAATTAATTTTTTTTTATTTGTTTTTTTTTTTTTAAATTTAAATTTTAAAAATTTTATGTCCCTAAAAAAATTAAAATACACCCTTAAAAATTTTGGGGATTTTTTGGGAATTAAAGGAGCTGTCAAAGAATTCCCCAAATTTTTTCAAAACCTTTCCATAATTTTTTAATTTTTAGTATGGGTTTTGGAAAAATTGGAGATTTTTGTTAGAGAGACTGCCCGCTTTTTATGAAAAACCGTTTTTTTTTGTTTAAGTTAAAGAAAAAAGAGGGTATTGCCGGATAAATTTCCAAATGGGACTTTTTAAAATTTGTTTGACTTTAAAATGTGCCAGGCAGATTCCTTTTGCCTAGTTTGGGATATAAATGTTAAAAAATTTTTAAAAAAGGGGGGAGAGCGGGGTTTAAAACCCAATTGGGAAAAAGGTTTTTTTTTTTTGTTTTTATGTAAAAAAGGGCCATTGGGCTATTATTAAAAATGATAAAATAATTTCTTATTGCATACAACATTTTATATTTATGGGTTTTATATTTTTTTGTTTTTTTATATTTTTTTTATATTTTCAAAATTTTTTTTAATTTTTTTATGGAGTTATGTTTGTGGGACTTATATAGGTTTTTTTGTTATGTATGTATTAAAATTTTTTGATTAATTTATTTTTCCCTTTTTTTAGTTAATTTTGGGTTTGGCCCCCCCTTTTTTTTTTTGACTCAATTCCCGCTTATTGCTTTTTTTGAGATAAAGAGCTTGGGGAAAAATATTAAGTAAACAAAAATAGAATTTTGAATTTTTTTGTTTTTTTAAAAAAAAGTGAATTTTTTTTTAATGAAGAATAACTTCAAACAGTTTTATAATTTAAAGGGCTTGTTTTTTCTTTTTTTTTTTTATAATTTTGTTTTTGGGAAAAAAACTGCAATCTTTTTTCATAAATACATATTGGGACATAAATGCATAGGGGGATTTAAAAAGAAAAAAACGATAGACTCAATTTATCCTTCATCAAGGGTTTTTTTGGGGGATAAATATATATGTATGGATGTGTGTGTTGTGTTTTGGGAGGTATTGGGCCTTTTGGTGTAATTCCTTCTTCTGCCCCCAGCCACTGCTGCCCGCCGCTAGGGCCTTTTTGGGGATTTGTTTTTTGATTTTTTATTTTTTTTTTCCTGATTTTTGGCTTTTTTTTCGGTTTTTGCCGGGTTTGGGGTTTATTTTTTAAAAAAGGGAAAAAATTTTTGTTTTTGTTTTTATTTTTTAAAATTTTAACTTTAAATTTCAATTTTTGATTTTGTGTAACCCTTTTTGGGAGGCCCCCCCTTTTTTTTTTTATTTGTTTTTATTTTTTTTTTCCCCCTCATATTTTTTTATTTTGTTTTTTTTTTTTTTTTTGTCACTGCACTTCGTAAGAAATTAGCTTTGTGCTTTTTTGTTTTTTTCCCTATAATTTGTTTTTTTTTTGCCCCCATGAACCTTATATTAATTTTTCACAAAACACTGGGAAATGTTTTTTTTTATTTTATTTTGGTTTGGGCTTTTATTTTTATTTTTTAAAGGGCCCATCTTTAGGGTGAAGGACCCATGTTTATTTCCGGGGTTTATTTGGATATTTAAACCCAATTTTTCAATTTCCAAAAAAAAAATTGCAAAAAGAAAAAACGCGGTAATTTTGTTGTAATTATTTATTTTTAAATTTGGAAATTTTAAAAAACAATATAATTTAAATATATTTAAAGTTATCGGTTTGAGTTTTAAATTTAAACGCACCGCGAAATTGTTGCAAATTTTTTGGGTCGCCCAGGGAAACCGGGGGACGGGAAAACTTTGGGGAAGATTTAACCCGGGGGGTGGGGCAACATAAAAGACGTGTTGATGATCGAATTGGGAGACGGTGGGGCTTTTTCCCGATGCCCACCCTTTTTTTGGGAGTGGGTTTGGGGACAGATGTGGAGTTGCAGAGTGCCACTGGGGAATTACACTGTACATTAGGGGTGCTTTTTTTTACTGGGAGAGGGGGGGATGGGGAAACCCTTTAAAAAAATTTGGGGAAAAATTAAAATCCCATATTCAGGGATAAAGTCGATTTTTTTTTGTATATACACATTAAACAATCGGGTATTGGGGGTTTCTTCCCAAAACATTACTTTTAAAATAATTTTAAAGGGAATTTAAATTTCATCTTACTGAAGGTTTTAAAGCCCTAACCCCAGTGATTTGGGAAAAAATTGACAATCTTATATTCAGGGATAAAGATTTTTTTTTAAAATACAAATTTAAAATCGATATTGAGTTGGGGAAATCAATTTTAAAATATTTTGGTTTTCTAATTTTTTTTCATCTTAAGGGAAAAAACCAACCCGGTGGTGCATTTGGAAAAAATTCGACAATCTTTTATTCAGGATAAATTTGATTTTCTTGTATTTCACATTTATGTCGTTTTTAAAAAGCCTTTTTAAAACATTAATTTTTAAAATATTTAATTTTAAAATTTTTCTTCTTTTTCTCTGAAGGACAAAAAATAACCTAAAGGCATTTGGAAGAATTTGACAATCTTATATTTTGGTATAAAACGATTTTCTTTTATTTTTTTTTTACAGCCCTTTGAAAAAGTTTTTAAACAAATTTAACAATTTTTTGGGTTTAATTAACCCTTTTTTATCTTTCCCCCAAAAACATAAAACCATAAAGCAGGGAATTAAAAAATTGCAATCTTATATTCAGGTTTTAAAAACGATTTTGGTTTCACAATTTAAGGATACCCGGGGTTGGGGTTTTAAAACAATTTTTTAAAATATTTAATTTTCCACTAAAC
>NW_026093054.1:0-5918 GCF_024586455.1 Bactrocera neohumeralis | reverse complement strand
AATATGGTTTTTGAGGAAATTGATAGTAAGTTTACAAGACATCTTATTAAAAGCCATAGAAAAAACCCTTTTCGCCCTATATCTTGTACACTTTTGACACAATTTGCAGGAATTTTTGCCGGAATTGGAGTTTTTAAATACAATTTTTGAAAATTTGGAGAAATAAAAGTATTTGTTACATTCAAAGCATAGGGTAACTGTGAGAGTGACACGTCGCTAGACAAAGCTGGAAAAGTGCATCTTTAAGTTCTATCACTATTTTTAAGAAAGATATAAGACAAATTCAAAGACTGAATAGTATTCGAGTAAAAATTAATATTTTTCATTGTTATTCAGATTATTACATTGCGAATGTACAACTCTTTATCTTTTATAATAAATTTTGTAAAAAAAATTTGTTGAAGTAGTTTTCTGAATATTAAAAAACAGCGAAGATCGTTTTGTCGCCCCCAAGAAGTTGCGCCCGGGGCGACGACCCCCTACACCTAATAGAACAATTTTCTAACTTCCAGTTTATTTTATACCGGAAATATCGGTCCTAATGTGAGTTATCTTAAAGAAATTGAAAGACCATGATTTTCTAATGTATTTTTGTGCCTAAAATGTGAAAACTTGCCTTAGCCCCCCTATAACCAATGCCAACATTTTTAAACATTAGGTTGAACTTACTTGTTACATATTAGTATGTGTGGTACCTTAATGAAACTCAGAGCAGGCTTTTCTGTTAATAATATGTAGTATCACCAAAAATAAATAATATCGGATCAAGACTACCCTATCTCCCATATACCTCATTTTATTATTTTCAAACTCAAGGTTGTCCTTATACCGGTTTCTAAATCGGTCAATAAGATATCTACAATTCCAATAAGATGTTTCTTTTATTTAGTGTGAAATTGATACAATTAAGTTCCAAACATATATAATTCGAATGGCCTCCTTTTATAGGAACGAATTCAATAAGCCCAATTTTTGAGTACTTGTACTTGTACTCTAATTGTGTTAAATCAAGACTTCTTGGATGCCATTCAATGTGACAATTTCTCAAGATTAACTTTTTCCAATTGCGGCCATAAAAAGTTGGTTATCATCGATCTATACCGCTCTCCACTGATAATAACGGTGTCACCAGCTCCATTTTGAAAGAAGTACGGACCGATGATTCCACCAATCGCACCAAACTGCAAATTTAGGTGAATGCAATGGTTCTTCATGAATATTTGTGGATTTCTTCGCACCAGAATCCACATTTTTTTAGAGCACCGTTATTACAATCATAAAATGGCACAAACGCACGAAAAATTTCAATTGGAGAACGATTATTTTGATAATAAAATTGAATAATTTGTAAACGTTGTTCTTGCGTATATCTTTCCATGATGATATTGTACACATTACTGGATACGATACAAAGAAATTACATTAAAAAAGGCTGAAACGACACCTAGAAATCGTATCATCTAGGTATACTATAGTTTAATGATGAAAATATCTGAAATTATATATTTCGGCATGTAATGGTTTTCGTTACAACAGCAACCCCGATTTGATCCTTGTAAGTTGCAAGAGTACAATAGATTCGGTTACACCCGAAGTTAGCCCTTTCTTGCTTGCTGAGCTAGATGGTTATATAAAATATATTACAAATTATGCAAAGCAGTAAAACTACTACATACAACTGTGTTCGAAATAATAGCAGTGGCTTGAAGAGCACCTGCATTGGTCAATCGAAAATTGGCGCAACATATTGTGGTCCAATGAAACAAAAATTGTTTTATTTAGTTCCCGAGGACGCCGACAGTATGTACGATGGCCAGCAAACGCTTCATTTGATCCTAAATATGCTTCACGGACGGTAAAACATGGAGGTGCCAAAATCAATGTATGGGGGTGCTTGTCTTACTATGGTACAGGTTCGTTATTTTGGATTAAAGAAATTGTACGTTGAAATAATGGAGTCGACTATGCTACCACATGCCAAACATACCAGCAAGTTGGCAAAAAATTGGTTTGTTCTAAATGGAGTTGAGGTTATGGGTTGGCCAGCTCAGTCACCGGACCTTAATTCAATTGAAAATCTTTGGGCAGAAGTCAAAAAAGCTGTAGCGAAAGAGAATTCGCCAAATACGAAACAATTATGGAGTGCTGTGAAGAGGGCGTGGAAAGCCATTCCTTTCGAGAAATGCAAGCGTTTGGTCTCCATGCCAAAGGTCATTCGACGAAATACTAATTGTGTAAACTTTATTTTATATTATTATAATGAATTAATTGTTTTTTGATGTAAAATCCTGCTATTATTAATCACAGCTGAAATTTTCATTTACAAACTTTTTTATTTATTTAAAGAATGACTTTAACTTTAACGGCCTCCTAACGTTGGATTGCCGACCGAGCTATTCAAATATGGCGGCGAAGAACTGATTAGGATAATGCATCAGCTTCTTTGTAGAATATGGTTGGACGAAAGTATGCTCAACGATTGGAATTTATGATCAGTCGACATTTTCGAGAGAAAGGTTATGCGGAAGATTTATGGTCCTTTGTGCTTTGGCAACGGCGAATATCGCATTCGTTGGCACGATGAGCTGTACGAGTTATATGACGACATTGGCATAGTTCAGCGTATTAGAAGACAGCGGCTACGTTGGCTAGGTCTCCAAACTCCAGTTTTGAAAGTATTCGACGCAGTACCCGCGGAGGGAAACAGAAGAAGAGGAAGATCTCCACTTCGTTGGTACAACGACGGTCATGGATCAGAAGACGTTCATTACTTTTAGACTTATGTCGATGGTGTTATATTTATACTTTCACACATTCTTTTGTGTACCTACAGAATCTTTAATACCCTGATGCTTCAATGTGACAAAGTCAATTTTGTGGCGAATTCTATACTAAAAGAATACTTATACGAGTACATATTTACAAGCAACTATGCACGAAAATCTTGCCTAGAAACAACAACATACAAAAGGTGAAATACTGGCACGAAAGTAAAATAAATTGCAAATGTCCTTTTCACTGGCAACGCTTCCATTTTAATATTAATTTTCCTTAGAGGTGATCGCAGAGCGACCAGGAAAGTGAAGACACGATAAACGACTTTGTTAAGCAGCCACAGTTCTTGCAAAGCGAAGGAATGTGCTTAGAAACATACATACATACATATAATATATATAGAAACTTTATTTAGTTGCTGTACTTATATACTGCACTTGCTATTGATATTGCACCATCAGCAATTGTTGTTGTTGTTCTTGTTGCTGTCAGTTGAAGCAATTTATGTCAGTGAGTATCCGCATAGATGGCTGCACGCTAGTGACTGGCAAGCTCCACGTAAGCAAACTTGTGAAAATTGCTGCCACTTTTGTTGTAGGTGTTGTTATTACAGCTGTCGGCCATGTTGCTCTTGTTTCCTGTCCTAACCCTTGAGTCCTTTTCACAACACATATAAACACGTTTACGTAGACTCCTAACTCGAAAAGTATTATAAGAACTACCATAAAACTATCATGTTATCAACCCTTGATCTCGTGCAACGAATATGCTTTCATGTTGCACATCTTCAGCCTGTCTGTTGCAGCAGCAAATTCAGTCGCAATCCGCACACAACATAATCGGAGAAGGATGTTGCCGACAAAGAGACAAGTGAGTCAGGAATAAAATATATATGTACATATGTAGTAAATGGCAAGCACGAAGGAGAACTAGGAAGGCTCGGACATACATACATATGTACAAAGTTAGTACATATATGTATATATGTATATAATTGTTTTTGCTTTTCACTGTAGTGCAATAAATAAATTTCTTAGCAATATATACTGGCAGAGTTTGGAGGACCTTTGATTTATTTTGCCTGCAGTGGAAAGCTTTCCATTTTCATTGCTTTTCTACTTTTCTACTCGGTACATTTTTCTTCGATCAAGTTGTTTGTAAATATATTTGTATGTATTTGGAGACAAATGATGAGAGGACGTTTATTTGTGCAGAAATTTGAAAGTATTTTTTATTCAGTAGCACTAGTCCGTATACGTGAAGACATAAATCTATAATTCCATGTAATAGGTGATTATTTTATTTGGACTTCCAATTTCTTAGCTTATCACATAGCTGAATAAATTAATTTCTTTTTATCCTACCAATAAGACTATAATACATTTTGATCTCTTTCCGAACGAACCAAGAATTTATAAAAAAATGTCGATTCTAAAAATATACAAAATTGAAACAAATAAGAGACACTTTTTGATAACATTTGACTTTAGATGAGTCGGAATTTGAATACAACACTACACTTCGAGGGTGGTGTTAAAATTTTAGGATAAAGCTTACAATCAAAAATCGTATTTTAGAACTATCTTTCTCTTTTGTTCTTATATTTTAACGGATTGTACCAGCGTAGCTAGGTAACCAAGGGTCCTGGGTTAAATTAAAAATGGGGCCCCACTGCTATGTAAACTGATTCGATTTTATCAAATAAAAGTATGAAATATACAATTATTTGAAAAATGCTAAGCGACTTAAGTTTTTATAGGGGAATGCTTATTATCAGCCAAAAGAACACTCTTTGCCATTAATTTTTTGAAGATAGTCTCTTACAAATATTGGCCGCGGCTACGTCTCAGATGATCCAATTTTTAATGACTCGTTCGTAGCATTTCAACTGCTAACTGAAGAATGACACGCGTGATGTTTTGCACCAAGGCCTGATTCAAAGCGGGATTATCCCCATAGACTTTAGACTTTACATATCTCCGCAGGAATAAGTCTAATAGTGTGATATCACACGATCTTGGTGGGCAATCCACCGACTTAAAACGTGACATTATATGCTCACGGTTCTCCCAATAAATCTATTAGTTCACGCGATGTGTAGGAAGTGGCGCCGCACAGTGAGACAACGCCGGCATTAAATACAAGGAGTCATTGTAGAGCTCTGAAATTTTGCACAGGTTATTTTTGAGACAATTCCAGTTTAAAAAAAAAAAAAAAGAAAATTCGCCCACTTTTACGCCCACCTGTCATACAGTCGAAATTTGTAAAATGCCGTATTGTCCGTAATACTTTAGGTATAACTTTCAATTTTGGTATACTTGAATGTTATATAGTTACAAACATTATTTGAAATAAAAATTGAACTTTTGGCCCACTTTTAACCCCATCACCCATACTACCTCAACATAAAAAGTGCCATATTTTCTAAAATATATTAAATACAACCTTCAAATTCTATATTACTGTAATTTATATCATTTAAAATGTTTCATGCAAAAATTACAATAACACGCTCACTAAAACGCCCACCTCCCATTGAAATGCAATAAAATAAAACAATATTTTTTTTTTCATTCAATCAATTTTTTAACATCATCATGGTATTTAATTTTTTCAATTTGTTTCTCATTCTAAATGAATTAATATAAGGATCTGATTATATTTGCAAATAGTGCATTACATCTTCATTCGTAGAAAAACGTGAATTTTTACGAGAATGGAATAGCCTACAGTTTCTATACTCCTTATTCATTGCTTCTTGCGCTTCTTCGGATAACATTCCTGTAGCAAAAAAAAAGTACACGAGTACACAAAATGTACATATGTTTGAGCAAAACGAAAACTGGTTTGGCTCAGCGGATGGAAAAAATGCCCCAAAAACCAACAACAACCAAAAATTATGCTCACAATATTAGGCTGCTTATGAGCTTTGGACAACAAAAATAATTATAATGCAAGAGACTATTTTCTATTTTCCTGCCAGGCGACAAGCGGCACTACAATATAACAATTAAACTAACCACATTAGAAAGTGATCATAACACAACTTAGATAAGAACAATGTCTTGCACTATCAATTTAAATTAAAAATTATGCAACTATCTAACCCAAAGTCAATGACCTTCAACAAAATTATCTATCAA
>NW_026093053.1:0-23860 GCF_024586455.1 Bactrocera neohumeralis | reverse complement strand
TTCATTGGGTTTTTTTTGGCCCCGAAAAAATTTGGGTTTCTAAATTTTTGTGGTTTTAAGGTTTTTTCGACCGGGGTAAATGGCGCTCAAAAATTTTCCTATTTGCGTGCATTCTCCATGGTTTATCCCCCCTATTTGGGTTAAAAAGTTAAAAGGAATTTTCCAGTTTTTTAGTTTTTAATTTTTAACCCTTTCTGTCGTTTTTTAAAGACTTAGTATTAAAAATCCCAAAAAAAAAAAACCATGCCCAAATTCTAATAACCCCTTAAAATTTAAAACCAAACAGATTTCGGGTTTTTTCAGTTTAAATTTCAAAAAAAATTTTTATTTAAAAAATTTTTTAAATTGTTAAAAAAAAATAAAAAATTTTAAAGAAACCGGTTAAAAATTTGGACTAATGTTTCGTTTTAAAATTTTGGGAAATCGTTTTTAAAAAACCCCTTTTTTGAAAAAAACCTTTTGTTTGGCTTTTTTAAAAAATTTTAATTTAATTAAATTTTAAAAATTTTCAGAACAAATAAATGTTTGATTTTTTTTAAATTTTTGAAAAAAAGAAAGAAAAATAAAAATATCTTTTTTTTGGAAAATCTTAATTTTTTTTAAAATTTTAACCTTTCATTTTGGGGTTTTCCACCAATTGGGTAAGGCAAAAAATGAAAAAAATTTTTTTTAAAAGGGGTCCAAAAAATCACACGCAACAATAAAAAGTTTTTAATAAATAGAAAATATTAGTCTAATTTTTTTAATAACAATATCTCAATAATTTTTAAAATTCCCCAAAAAATTTAAAAATATCTCAAAAATAAGATATAAAAAAAATTTATTTCTTTTTAAAAAAGGAGATTCACTCTATTGTCTTCCAATTATGTTTTAAATTTTTAAACGTTTTGGGAAAAACCAAGGGTTAAACCTCAACCAATTAATTTCAACAAAAAGGGTTAAAAAAGATCAATGAACAACAAAAAAAAAAAATTAGTTCCCACATAACCCCCTAATAATAATTTGAAAAAGGAATCTTGTGAATCTTTGTGCGGTACGTGGACTGCCACTGACTGACTAACTTACTGCTTGACTTACTGAAGATTGCGTCAGCGCTACCTCTGCTGTTTCAATTGCACCCAGCACCTTCCATGTTAGCATGGGTATACGTATTTTCACGTGGATCACGTATGCTCAAGCCGTTGTTGCCTACCTTTGTCAGCGCTGACTCCTCCAGCAGCTGCCATTGTGTGATTTAGCATTGGCTCGAGTATTTTTATTACATTTTATTTCTCTTTTCATGTCATTGACAGTGACAAATTGTGCTTGACAGCGTGTGAGCGACACTTTTAACCACTACAATACAGATGATCTACTTATATGTATGTGGCATGCTTATCCACAGATTTAGTAATATAACATATTTTTAGTCACTTCCATTTTTATACTCTTGCAACCAGTTTCTACAGAGTATTATAGTTTTGTTAATCTAACGGTTGTACGTATCACATAAAACTAAACGAGATAAATATAGGGTTATATACATATATATAAATGATCAGGATGACGAGAATAGTTGAAATTTACCAAAGCTATAACAACCAAATTCGCCCAGCATGAATAAAACAAGAACTCCTACCGATGGTATAAAAATGGATGACATCGGAGGATAACGTCGCGTACTCCCCGTATAACGGTACTGTTAAAAACTACTAAAAGCGCGATAAATCAATAATTAAATACGATTTAGATATTCAATTTAACAATGAGAGAGCGATATTTCTGCGGTTAGGTTCAGATAAAAGATTTCGTATATATCATTTATATAACACACCTAGTAATAAAGTTGTTGTAATAATTTTTAATAACTATCTTAAATGTCTTACTTTGGCGCCAATTCCTTCTCCAAACGAACTTCTTCCTCTGCTTGCATTGGTAAGTTCTGCGTCGAATATTGACATTGCTGTTGGTGTTGATACTGGTTCGTAAATAGACGAAATTATCTACAATTTCAAAGATATGACTGTTAACAGTGACGTGAGAGTCAAGTCGCGAGTGCGACGACTGTTTGTTTGATGACAAGAGATATTTCGTCTTACCCTCGTTCATTGCCAGACCCATTTGCTTGAAACCTCGTTTGGTTTCGAACGGCTCAGTAAGGTCCTTCCCGATCTTGACGGAGTTTTTGGTGTTGCTCAATGTCGGTTTACTCATACACACAATATATTGCAAGTAGATGTCAAATTCGGACATCGTGGCATAGGCAGCGCTTTAGTGCTGTCAAAAAATTTTTGAAACCGTTGAAGAGGTGGTGCGAATCGATTTTCTTTTCACGGGTCTTTTCCAAGATTTGTCGCATGGTGAATATCTGGTCGGTTGTTGATTTGCCAGGTCTAAAGCCACACTGATAATGCCAATCAGTTGACGGTGGCTTTAATCTTTCACACCAAGCCGCTCGATAGGTCTTATACGCGAATTTGAGGAAACATCCTGCGGTATTGACGCAGATTGTGGGTCTCCTTTGGTGGATTGGGTTGAGCACACTAAAATTCCAACCATGCTGCTGTTATTCCTCTTGAGTTGGCAGTTCTTGGTTGGAAATAAATTCGGGTACATACCGATTATGTAGACCTGACTGATAATGCAAATACATCTAGAATCGAGCATCGAACATTTCACATATTTTTCTCACAAACTCAACGTATCTCACATCAGTGCCAAGAAGTTCAGACCCATTAGCTCAAACTCGTTTCTGTTGAAACGTTGGAGAGACTAAAGTATCTTTACGTTAGGAGCAGAATATCGAGCGTAAACCCAGGGCCCAGTATGCCTACATCAAAAGCAGGTCGACAATACTTTTGATGTAATGTCATCGCTGTTGAGCCGCCACGATTACAGCCCTCGAAATACTTGAGGTGGTTTCGAACTTTTTTCTGTTTCTAATGCAATTAGAAAGAGGGATTTTGAAAATTCCCGAAAGGTTGACAGAGCACCACTTGTAGAGTGGGGTTCTTTTACTGGCAATTTGGCAGTTAACGAACTTTAAAACCGTTGAACTTGAACATTAGTCAAGAGATGACGTTATTCCGGTGATTATTGAAGGTTTCTTTTACCCTCGTTATCTGTGTCAGTATCTCAGTTTGGAATCCAATGGTTGAATGGTCACCGCGTATTGCAAACCATAGGTAATATTTGTAATTTGAGTGCGATTTATTTTAAAAAAATTGCAAGCACGTCAAACCGGTAATTTGAGGCTGGCAGGCTCCAACCTCAATGAACCCAGCATGTATTTATCATTATACAATTGGAGGCCTGAGCAAAGTTCCTTAAAGTGTGTAAAGAGGAAGTCGCTTATAAACGACTTTTGCAGGTGTGTTTTTGCATTTTGAACTTGAACAAAGAATCACCCTTACCGGTGACAAATTTTTCAGTTTCTTCTACCCTCCTGGCGATCTGTGTCAGTATTATGCTGTAAGCGTTTGTTTATTCATGGTTACAATGGTCGCGCGTATTGCATCAAAACACAGGTAATAAACAATTACGATGCGAATAATAAAATTGCAAGCGCAACAAATTGCATATTATCCTATGCTGGTGCACCGGCGGGACTTGAGGCCAGCATGTCAATTACATACGAATAATATACTAGTATGTAACGGGTGTAACATTTGGATGTAAGTGCGCTTAAAAATATGTCAGACCAAAACCTATGTATCGCTGTTTTAAAAACCACAGAGCTGTATGCAGCTTGATTGCATTCAAATTATATTCTCACGCAAACATAACACGAAAAATAAGACATATTACGTCGTCAAATTGTTGAAGATGGTAAGTTTTAAATGATTTTATTATTTCTATTTAAAACATAAAGATTTGAGTTTGTTTTTGTTAAAAATGTATGCACACGGTGCGCCAATTCCCAATATCCATGCATAATAATCATTCACAATAAATTGATAATGCGTTCATAAAAGTTCCTTCAAAATTGATCTTGTATATTTCGGTATAGTATTTTTGAAGTAATCTGGGGGAGACCAAACGTCACCCCTCATGTTTCAACTCAGGCACGAAAAAGTCATTAGTCAGTCCTCATTGACTGCATTATTATGAACGGCTTCATTTTTGAAGAAAGATTGACCCATGATTCCCTCTGACCATAGAGTAGACCAAACAGTGACTTTTTGTGAATGTGAATGTCTCAACAATCGCTTGTGGATTATGATCACTCTAAATGCGACAAGTTTTCTTCATTAACGAACCTTTCCAACCATTTTGCTTGTGAAATTTTTAAGCCCCGCAAACCAAGATCATAAAATCTTTAATGTAACAGCTCCATTCTTATTTAGTTCCGTGCGACGATGGATGGACCCTTTGAGGTCTTCTTCGATAATCTGCTCCAAAGCAGAGTACGAAGCCCTTGAGTAGACTCTCGCTTAAATCGCGAAATTATTTAATTAAAGAACCGAATGTAGCACCCTGTATGCATTTTGTATTTAAAGCGATTTTGTCGCGTTACAGGTAACGCGCAATGCAATCTGCCACCTCAGCAAACCAAGTTTTTAATCCTCAACACTGCACGGTGCCGAGCCGACATCAAAGTTAATGGCACGATGGTGGTAATTGATGCGGCTGATGGCACTGCGGTGCTGACACCGATATAACGGTGTTCATGCGCCTAATTTACAATATATTTTCGGCACAAATTGCCGATTACAAACGATCTCTTTGCGTACAGCAAGCAAAGTTAGTGTTTGTGCGGTTACTTGACAGCGGCGGTGATGGCGCGACGCACACAGCTTTCAGCTCTATATCGGCCGTTATCACGTTACGCAAATAAATAAAAGTCCGCATGCAGAGAGTGGTGTAACGGCATAAAGGTCAGACAGTGGCAAATATTGGTGCACACACACACACACACACTTTTTTCCATTGGTTCACAGTCCCAGTGTTGCCACCAATTGGCGACGTTGCATGTGCATTGTTGCACGTGTCACACGCTATGCTATTTTACCGTTATATACCGCCCGCAACTTTTAATCTGCATTGTTGTTGTTGCAATCTGCTTCTTTGTTGTGGTTCCATCCACACAACCTATCTTTCTCTTGAAACCAATAGTCTTGAGTTCGCTGACTGAGCCCTCAAGAAGACTGAATCGGGTGTCTACATGATTAGACTGGTTTGGATGCCTAGCCACAGCGATATTGCAAGAAAATCTAAGTAGGCAAGCTTATTGGAAAAGGTACTTCAGTCTCAATAACTACGGAATGACAACGGGTAGAAGCTTCGTTGGCATCTTGTGATTTTCTATTGAACTGTTGGGCCTCAGACCAGCTGTGCAATTACAAGGTCTTTCTGGCCCAGGAAAAGGTGCCTGGAAAACACTACGCTCTCATCTTGGGTCACCTTTCAATGGTTGTGGTAGTAATTCTAACTACAACCCCTTTCGGCCGTCATGTAGTAAGACTGAACATCTTATCACTTGCTAGCTGCATTAGCTGTTTGGAAGAAGTTGAGTTAGAATCAACTCAACGCTTATTCCTCGAAAGTCTCGCTTTTGCCAGATCAGTGCCAAAACACTTCGGATATCTTACTTTTAGATATGCAGAAAACAAAACTTCATAGCAGATTTGTGATAGCTCCTTCTTCTTAACGCTTCCTTATATTAAGTAAAGTTTTCTAAAAACAACAAAAACCATACCATGTTTGGAGTAAAGAGAAATACTGCTGCCATCCATGAAAATTTTCTAGGTCATACACCCAATATTAGTCAATTATATGGTAGGAATAAACACTTATGCCTCGAGGGCTTAATTCAAATATTAACTTCACTAAATAAGAAGTAATCGGCTTAATACTAGTAAGACAATGCTCTCCGTTCAAGCTATAACTTGAATAAAAATGGCGATATCGGAATAAAATTTTGTACACGTGTGTTCCCTGGTACTTAAGAGGCTTGGTATTGCAGATGGGCGTAATGGATTAAATCCCAAGCCATACCACAACTAAGCATTTAATTTAAGCTAGAAAACCATAATTTGGAGCAGTGTATCGCATTAACTAGGGGCACTAGTGGGCTAAAACTATAAGCACCTCAATTGCCCAGTAATGTATTTTGTATGGAAATTTAGGCTTTTAAGACAATGGTGTGAAAAATATTTAAAATGAACTAGTTTTGAAAGGAAATTAATTTTGAAAGCCTACCTGTATTGCTGACATGATCACGCTACTGCAGGAGTCCGTTTAAATTTGCGTAGGTCCATTGTAATTTGCTGTCGAATTAATTCTGTTTCGCATCGGTTTTCAATTGGTTCTCATGGAGAGTTCCTTCCGAAAAAAATATTTTGCGCTTTTCAGACTTATTGATGTTCCACATAGGGTGACTAAGACCAAATATCCTGAGCGCAAGTCCAGAAATATCCAGATATTATAAAGTAATGCCACGGCCAGCGGGTTGTTTTTATTTTGCCAGAGAATCATCAGCAGTATTTTGTCAAAAGTATCAACACCACCTTATGATCATTACAAGCATGTAGCATGACTTGTGATTTTTTTTGTTACAGGATTCATTGAAAGTACCTCAGCACGTTTTTTTCGAATGTGTTGTTAACTTTTTCAAAGGATGTAAAATAGTTTGACAGTCGTGTTTTGCCAATATATTTTTTTTTAATATAGGCATGTTTGCCCATATTATTTTTTTCAACTTTCCTATTCGTTCAAGAGCAATACCTTTCAACAATAGACGCTGGAAGACGCGGTGTATGAAGGCATCGGTTTAGATCCAAAAACTTTTCCATGAATGGTGACTTTGATTGCCTACGCGTTACCAATGCCACTTGATCGCCGTTTTTCACTTTGCCTTGGCGTTAACCACCATACAGTTTGATTGTCTCCTTCAAACCACAATATTTTTTTTCTCCACAATTACGCTCAATAACCGTATTTCTGACAGATCTTACAACAGCTTCCTCGCTGACTGAGTATTATTATCTCCGAAACAGGACCGGTAACTAGGTAGCAAATATATGTATGCTCACTACAAATTTAGGTTCTCTTCCACCATCATCATCATCGCTATCATTAGAATTCAAATAATTTAAATATTCTCTCATCTTCTTTCCGTCAATGCACGCTCAAGTTTGCCAACAATCTCCATTTCTTCACTTATTTCAAAAATTATATTTATGCTGTAACTTAAAATGATCTATTCACTTCTGAAAATTTTACGCAAAACTAATTGAAACGCATGATTATCATCAAAACCATTAGAAAATTACGCTTCTTCAAACAAATATATGAAGAAATATTACGGACACTCAGTGCCCCATGTCACGTAATAAGAGTACTCACCATATAAACCGCCATAACTTCTTATTATAAGAGCCTATATACCAAAAATTATGTCAACATATAACTAAAATTATAGTTTATCGCAGTGCTGAAAAATAAGCAAATTGGACTGCCCAAAACCCAAGAATTCGAAATCAAAATGAGAATGGGCACTGAGCGGTCAACTCACGGATTTAAGGTTAAAAGTGTGAGAAGAACCAAAGACAAATTTACAAAATCACTTATCATCCCTGTCCTGCTATATGGTGCATGGACGATGACAACATTTGATAAGTCGACATTGCGAGTTTTAGAGAGAAAAGTTTTGCAGAAGATATGTTTGACCTCGAGTGACTCGGAGGGAATACTCATTTGGGAAACAAAAAAGGTTTGAGTAAACTATGCAGATTCAAACTTCGGAGCCTCAGAACATTACCAAATTGTTCTAATAGTCTTCGAATGAGATTTTCGAGCAGCATAAACTAAGCTTAGGAAATAAGCTATTTTTGTATCATAATTTAAAGTACCAGTTTGAAAGTATACCACTTATTAATTGATCTTTATAACTAAGACAACAAAGTAAATCATTTTGTTTAAGTAGAAACATTTATTGAATTTTTCGATACAACAAAAATAACCGAATGACCTTTACCACTGTAATACCTTGTAGATTAAAAATATCGCTTTCATGGCAGCATACAAAAAGTACAGCAACAACACAAACACACTGTGACTTTGTTGCGCGCTCGCATTTTGCCTGGCGAAGCGTGCTTTTCGGCGTTGAAACGCTGGTAATTGTAGCATCCCAGCTGACATATGTATTGTTGCTGACATGTTAAAAATATAAAGCCACAGGTTCAATAAAAAAAAACGAAAATTTACAACGAAAGCACACTAAAAACAACGAAGCAAACGTGAAACAATAGTTATTGCATGAAAAAGAAATTTATGAATACAATGTGTAAAAAAAGTCGCACACACAGGTCAGCGCATGCAACACACACACACGAGCGCACGCACAAGAAAAATGGGAATGAAATACAATAATAACAACAACAACAAATCTTTCATTGTATTTATTTTTTGCGCGTGGAAAATGCAAAAAAAGCCAATTTGCACGAAATTCAATAAGTTTTTCTCTGTTTTCCTCGCAGTGCATTTTATTTCCAGTTTTCAGCTCTTCCCTTCACATTGAGTAGCGTCAAAATTTTAATTGGATTGACATTTTGAAGGCTAAAATATTGTCGCTGCTGTGAAATTTTACTTAGCCGAAAAGCGAGGCATTCGCTTAAAATATTCTCACTCGAAAATAGTGAAATGTTATATATTTTACTTCAGAAAATTTTTCACATATATTTTCTACATTTTACTCTCAACTGTTGTTTCTCACTGTACAAAAAGAATCAGGGCTGCATATATAATGCATTAAAACAAATTGAATTTATATTTAAATTAATTATACCCTAAATAAACACTCTATAGGCAACGTCGGAGAACTTATCAAATATATACATTATAACAAAAAGTGCCCGAAAATTGTAAATAAACGCAAAAATATTTAAATTTGTTTTATCGCCTTTCAAAGTAAACCCATCTGGTGGGGTAATACATTTATGCTAATGATTTTTTCAGCTTTCAAAATACTTTTTATAAGCACTTTTTTAAATGGCCTTAAGTTTCTTTCAGCGAATTTGTTTTTATCTCTTCGATCGACTGAAAACGGATCATCCACGGAATTGTTCTCCACAATTGGGCCGTTTTCGACGAATGTTTTCACGCAAACGCCTCAATGCCTCCTAACGATTTCATACTCAATAGCATGTCCCCTTCGAAACAAATTCTGATGGACCAAACCACGGCCTGTTTTTTCCTCCATTCCGGGATGATTGTTCATATGTTTGAATGTCAAACTCACTAATCCATGTTTCATCGGCAGTTGTAATATCTCCATGAATGTGGTATCGCACTATCAAGCATGTCAAAGAGACCTGTTTACGAGATACTTTTTTTTTGAAAAATCAGCTTTATCGGTTCTAGTCGAGCAAGAAACGTTTCTTTCTCAAAATATCCAATAAAATTATTCGAATGAAGTCTTCACATATATTGCAACATATTCTTCATATTTTTATATTATTTTCATCTGTTGAAGAGGTCCGAAGGTCGCTAGAACGCGGCATGTCTTAAAACGTTCTCTCTGACAGTCTTTGAAGATTTTGTGCCCTCACTGCAGGTTTGTGTTTTTGACCCGGTCTCAGGCATAATATTCTTCCAGTTATAGTTTTAAAAATATCGCTTTATCAGCTGTTCTGTCTCCTGTCCACAATAAAACAGTTGTTGAGTTAAAACAGACTATTTAGCTGTCTTAGACCAACAGTTTTGATAAAAGTAAGAGCTTACACCTCTGTCATATGCAGAAATATGAAAGTTTAATGTTGTTGGAAAGCAAACTCGATTCGACTCTAATAGTTAGGATGATCGATCCGTCAGTCCTCGATTTGTATGTTTTGTAAGGTGTCGGACTTCGTTAATATATTTTAAAGGATAATTCATTTTTGTTCTTGAAAATTACTCGCAATGTTCATCGTTATTTCTCTGGGATTGTAGTTCATTTCTTAAAAATATAGCCTTCAGCAAAACTCATCGATCTTGTTTAGGAATGGGAACTACCATTTAAAGAGTCGAATTTCAAGAGAAATTTGGGAATTTGGAAATTTATCAGCAACGTTTCCAGCCATCACCTGCAGTTATTGAATTTTAAATGACTAATGCTTCCAGTCCACGCAACCCACAGTATACTCACTTAAAAACCCATATAAGTTCTGCTGCGAAAAAGATGTCCAGTCCAGCGATTTTTACCGTAAACATCTGGGTACTGGTACACCTAACTCTTTTCTATTACGTTTTAAACGCTGCGAAATTGCACGCTTGCCGAGCTGCGAACAAGCGCAGTCGAGTAGAAAATAAAATTGATGGCCAGTTAAAGTTTCTCAACCAGTTGAACAGCTGTTTATTGCTGTGCAAGTAGACATCACACCCATCGACACACACACATACACACATAGAGCTTTAGAAACATTCTCCTGCCTCTCTGTTGTTTCTGGGATTGCTGCATATTCACACTGGTGTGTCAGGTCAGCAACAGCATAAGCGCCTGTAGTCCAACCGAAAGTTTCAAAGTCCATTCCTGCATCGGCTGGAGCACATCCAGGACAATTGGAAAGTTCCCAGCCCACCATTGTACAACACATTTTATGCCAAAATTACTTTTTTATACAAAATAGTTCCCTTTCAGGATGATAAACTGTTTAAACCCTCCAACTTCTTCGATACCATTTTTATAGTACGATTTGTCCATTGCTTCAAAAGTGGTATCAATTTCCGCGATCACATCTTCGTTCGAATAAAAATGATTTTCAAGGAGCATTCGTTTAAAATCTGAGAATAGGAAGTAATACGGTAGATGCGAAAGCATCCAAAGTCCAATTCATGGATTTTTCCATCGGTTTTCACTGACTGTAACACGGTGAACAGTTTTGTGGAGATCTCGTCCTTCCAATGGTCTATAATAAAGTTATATAAAAGTCGCTATTGGTGATGCTTCCTTCTTCAAGGTAGTCGATAAAAGTTTTCTTGAAATAGATGTGAAATGACCAATGATCTCTATATCCTCGACATTAGTTCTTTCTCCGTCTGGATAAGTGTAGCAAAGCAAATGGGTCGGGCAGTTAATGAGGGCAAGACGAAATACCTCCTGTCATCGAACAAAAAGTCGACGCCCTCGCGACTTGGCACGCACGTCACTGTTGACGCTTAAAACTTCGAGGTAGATAATTTCGTCTACTTCGCACTGAGCAGGCAATTGAGAAGTCCCATAAAGTCCTCTGTAACGAACAAAGACCAAACTCTATAAGTCACTCATAATTCCCGTCTTGCTATATGGTGCAGAGTCTTGAACGATGTCAACAACGGATGAGTCTACGTTGCGAGTTTTCGAGAGAAAAGGTCTGCGAAAGATTTATGGTCCTTTGCGCGTTGGCCACGGCGAATATTGCATTCGATAGAACGATAAGCTGTATGAGATATACGACGACATTGATATAGTTCAGCGAATTAAAAGACAGCGGCTACGCTGGCTATATCATGTTGTCCGAATGGACGAAAGAACTCCAGCTCTGAAAGTATTCGACGCAGTACCCGCCGAAGTAAGCAGATGAAGAGATGACCTCCATTGCAGAATCAGGTTAGGGGTGGAGATGGCTGTCGGCACTTGATATCTCGAATTCCAAATTCCTAAAAGAAGAAAAACGATTGCACGCTATTTGTTAATTGCTGGTTTATATCCGCGTAAGCGGTGTCTATATCAGTAAAGAAGAAGAAGAAGTGTCCAGAAACTTGTCATCAAGACAAGTTTTTGCTTCAACTGTATTTTCTCCCATCAAAAAGCAATATTTTACCAACTCGCAAAGTTCCTTTTTATCCATTTTTTCAAAATAACAGAATTTTTTATATTCTGTGGCAGCACTACATATACTTTGTATTTGTGATCCGACAGTTCTCAAATTGATACTTTTGAAATTCTTCAAAATGATAAGGATTCAATTCTAGTCGCGCACTATGTGTCTGACCGGGGACTTTTCAATTGGAGTTTTGTAATTATTTCTTTGTATGTATGTGTGTGTTTAGTTCGGTCGACGGTAGAGTCGGACAAGTCGGTAGAGGTTTCGAACTCGTAAAAAATAAAACTGCAGCCATATTTCCATGGCGAATATTTTCATGCAAAAATAAAAAGCATGTCAGGTCCACGCGAACAAATAAAACAGGTAATCAAATTTTCAAATGCTAAGTTCATATTGACGGCTGGCGAAACTTTAAAGTTCGGCAAACGATTAAATATTCAAAAATGTTCAGCTTTGTTTCGGGGAAAGTTTTGGATTGCAACAGCAATATGTTTTGCACAGCAGCCGTTGAGGTTATGTTACCTTAAACACGAGTGCATCAATCTTATTCTAACGGATGATTCGGGGGTGTGCGTGGAGACAATAGTGAAAATAAACTTCAATGCTTGCCAACTCTATACCGCAACCATGCTTTTACAAAGCGCTCAAAGCCCACTCTAAGCTCAGAGCAGCTGAAATGCTCATTTTATGAAATTCATTCCACCAGAGAAAAGGCGTTTGATGATCCACAAATATATACTTATACAAATTTCGCAATCGGGTTGGATCAGGCCCCATTTTGAAGAAATATAGATTGATGACTTCACCGGCTCACAAACCATACCAAACCGCACTTTTTCTGGATAAAGTGAAAGCCCTAGAATCTTTTCAGGTTGCTTCGTCCCAAATGGGAATTTTGTTTGTTTATATTATTAAGGCCTCATCGCTGAACAATAATTGACCTGAAAACGTCGATTCTTCTTGGAATTTTTCAAGAACTAATTGAGTAGAGCGATGTCGCTTGGGAAGGTCGAAAGGCTTCAGTTCTTGCACAAGCTGTATTTGTTCGTTTTTAATTTAAGATCTCGATAAAATGTGAAATCTGAAATACACTCCGATATTTTAATATATCAGCTGAGACAATATAAATAATATTTTTTGTACCTCACTTTATCCTTAAATTTTCACATTTTAGAAAGTTTCATGACAATTATGCACTTTCTGGACAAGTAAATAAAAATGAAATCGCTTTTATTGGACTTATTTTTCCCCGTCAGCACAATATATGACATTTCGTAGATTGGAAGTGTAGTTATTACTTTTCGCGTCATCATTGAAATTGAAATGGAATTGAAAATCTCCAAAACATCGATTTATCGCATTTTGACCGAACATTTTGGCTTACGAAAGGTGTGTGCACGGTTTGTTCCGTACAAATTGACTGACGACCAAAAATTGCTCAGAATCCATCATTCGATTCGACGCTTGTGACCGATTATTTGACCAAAAATCACATTTTAACCATTAACCACTTCCCGTATTCACCTGATGTGGCACCGTGTGACTTCTTTTTTTTTCTGAAAAATACATTTGTCCATGAAAGGAAAGCGTTATGCAGACGTAGAGGCCATTCAAAAGGCTTGCACCGGCATACTGGTTGGCCATACCAGCCAACGAGCTAAAACACTCGTTCGACATGCAAAAAGCTATATTGAAGCAGAAGGAGATTATTTTGAATAAAATAAATTTATTTTGCTGAAAAAACCATTTGTTCTGTTGTTTTTCCTTTCAAGCTCTGTTTACTTTGGAAACACCTTGTATGTATGTATGTATGTCTGTATGTTAGTGAGAGTATTTTGTTCGGCACTTAACTGACTTTGTCACTCAACTCAATGATTGCTTTTGTATGAAAAATTTAGCTCACCCAAACTGAAACAGCTAGTTGCCAATTTACAAGGAATAGTTGCCAACAGCCACTTAAATACTTAAATCATTTTCAATGATTGCGTCAACATACTGCGGCACACATACATACATACATACACGCAAGTGGCATCGATCTGGAGCACCAACTGCTGCCACCAATTAGTGAATGGCATACTTTACCTGAAAGTAATTACCGAAAATATTTGAGGAACTTATCGAAACAAGTACGAAGGATGAAGTGGTAAAAACTTGGTAGTACTGATTTGTATGCGTATGGAAGTATTGACGATTACAGGCTTGCAACAGTGGATGTTATAAGTATGCAAACTACAATAAGTGGCTCCAAAGTGGGTAAAGGTGAAAGCGCAACATTGGAAAATGGTTTATACATAACCTAAATTTGTAGTGACCCCAGATGCAAGTACCTTATTATTATTATTTAAAAATACAATTTAAATGTGGCAACGATATAAATTTACAAATGCTTAGCTGCTAAGCTCGATTCTCAGGCGAATATTAGCCAAACAATTGAAAAAATCGCGTGTGGCATAAAATAACTTAATGGGTATTCAGCAACATGCCACAAAGCGGAGGTGCTATGAAAACAAAAATAATAATAATAATAATAATAACAACAAAAAGTAAAAGAATCATTTAAATCCTTAAAACTAACATATGCCACAGCTGTTTGGCAAGAGATAAACATACCAACGTTGTCCCTAAACTAAATCTAAATAAACATATGAATGTGTATTTGTATATAGTAGTGCTTTGGAGCAATGACGCAAGCGGGATTAACAACAACGCCATAGTTGTCGGTGAATACAGGAGTGATTCCATAAGTGGTGCTGTTTGTTTCACTTTTGTTCATTTCCGCTGGCCTGCTTTTAGGCGCACCAAATAATAATCGCCAGTTTTCGATTGGCGGTTGTGTAGCTTTGAAGGCCGACAATGACGGGGCGGAACTGCACATGTATGCATAGCTTGTAGATATACAGCTGCTGACAGTTAATTAAAACTCTTACATAGTTTGAAGTAAATGACGTTGTTTTAAATAAATAAATCACTTAATTTTACTGTTTTTTTACTCATTTTTATTGAAACTTACTTTAAACTTAAACCCTAATAGTAAAAAATTTTAAATAAAGTCCTTTTATTTTTGAAGATTTCAACAAAAATGTGTAGAATCAACGATTTGAGTGTGACAGCTAATTATAAACGAAAATATTTCAAAAGCAAAAATACTGTTATAAAAAAAATTGCTTACTTTCAGTTAGTATTTTGTTGCTTAACCTTTTTACTTTAATACTGCTTCATACAGATTGCGCATTGCCGTTATAAGATTCTGACAGCGCACCACCGGTGTTGCTTGCCATGCTGTCCTAATCAAAATCACATCTATATTTGTGATATTTTTGGGTAAAGCCTACAGCTTTTTTGACATCAACCCAGATGTTTTCTCTTCAGTCAGCTCCAAAACATTCATGGAATTTTCAACAAAAACCTTTGCCTCAACTTTCCCGTATTGCTTTGTTATTTTGTTGGAATTTCCATATAACAGGCCATGGCAGAATAACATTTCTTAGAATGTTGATGTATTTCCTCCTTTTAATATTACATCAATGGTAACAGCGACCTACACCATTCCAGGAGAAACATTCCAACACCATGGGCGATTGAATCCTCCACCATGCTTCTCTACGCGTGAACATGGCGAAGATCAAATTTTCAATTACTGGACGGCGAACATACCTTCGGCCATCAGGATCTATGCGATTAACGTTGGTTACATCGCTCCAAACAACATACTGCCATGGATTTGTAGTCTTATACCAATAATAAGAGTTGGGAAAAGTCTACGAGTTGTTTACTTTGAATTTTAGGCAGAAGTGGTTTTGAGTGCTGATCAACCGTGAAGTGGACCCAACCAAACGCCGAAAAATTGTTCTCTGGATATTTGGACAATGTATTCCGCTGGAATTTCATGTAGGATGTCAGGAACTCTTTTTTTTGTATCCCTTGTGAGATGGCATTAACTTTGCGGTTCTATTTCTGTTGAAGTTTTTAAGTTTTTTTGCGTATAACATTAGAAATAGTTTTGAAAATTTGTTTATGCTAAGGGTAAGAAAACAATTTGTTTGACCAGATCTGCAATCCTTGTTTGTCTTTCCAGATTGACGAAGGTCAAAAATGTAACCAAGTAGGGCAGGTGTACAGCTGCAGCCTTTTCTCATTAAAAACTTGAATAATACATTTTAATACATTTTAAACCACAAACATCCTTAACACCTTTGAGGAATTTTTATTCTTAAAACAACTGTTTCTAATTAGCTGTCGTCTTAATTCACCTTCTATCTGGTAACTCACTTTTACTATTTGGGGGAAAAATAAACAGAACTTCAACTGCGCAACTGCAAAACTGAGCGATTTTAGTAGTAAATAGAATAAAGGCCAAATAATGCAAGGCTTTAGGTATATATAAATAACTGTATACCAAAACATTTAATCAATATAATATACAAAGGGAGTTGTTTCATCAGCACCTTACAAAAGAAATAAAAAGAACTTAGAAATAAAAAAGAAGCAATACGATAAGTTTAGTGTCTTAATTTCTTTACTTATAAAAAGAATTTTGACAACTTGTGAGTCTTCTAAGGTTTTCAAATTTAAAAATTTTTTTTTCAGTTATGAGATCAACTGTAGATGGAGTCATGTGTAGAAGTTCACGCAAGTGAGAAAGTTTTCTGAGGGCCACTCACTTGATCTTTTTGATTCCCCAATCGATGATGATGGAGTGGACGTTCTATTGCTCGGCAATGAAGAATATTACCTTATCTGAAAATCGAACCACAATTAACTCTCCATCGATTTCAAAGCAAGAAGAGGAGTCCATAAAACAAACAGTCGTCGCAATCGCGACTTGAACAATAATAACTTGAACTCGTAAATAATTTCGTCTATCTTGGAACCAGTGTCTAAAAAACGTTAACCTCGAAACTGCAGCATAACTCTTGATAACAGGTGCTGGACTTAGTAGGCAAATGAGAAGTAAAGTCCGCTGGCGACGAACAATGACAGAATGCTTCTTCTTCTTGTAAAGGATTTCAATGAGAGCGCACGTGTATTATAAATTGTGGTAAAACCTATTTCCATCAATGTTTTTACAATATTTACAAATGTTGAAATCTGTATGTGACAGTGTTTTGATGTAAGAAATTTAATAATGTTTAATCTAGTTAGCAAACTAATAATCTAACATACTAACAATGTTCCCTAAATACTAATTTATATTTTAAATTAGACCAAATATTGTTAAAGTAAAGTGGATTTTGAGGTTTTTTTCAAGGATGGTTAGAAAGGAGCATTTTCTTTCCTGCAGATGTAAAAATGTTAAACTTGCTTGCAGAAACCTTGGTTCCTGTCACTTTAGCTCACCCATTATGTTGGTCAGAATATTTGCAAAAGTGATTTTGCCTGCGCCTCCAAATCTCTCTCTTAAAATAAGGTATATGTTGCGGTTTGAGGCTTTAAGTTGCTGAGCTTTTGGTTAAAGGTCAATAAATATCGTTGCTGAGAGAGTGATATACTTGTGGTATGTCATTATAAAGGGGGAAAATACTGAATTAGAGTTGCTGACAATTACTGAAAATTTGCGATTTGAGAGAATGATTTTACAAAAATTAGTTTAGTTGTTGTGTTACTGTATGGGCTCCGATTTTATCCAAAGTTCTAGGTTGAGAATGGACGGTTGCAGATATTGTTGAAGAGGTGCAGGTGTTCAAAGTAAAATAGGGTGTCAGTGACACAAAACCACTTTCAAAAGCGAACTGATTGAGGTTTATTTTTTTTTTATTTGGCATACCACATTATTTTCTATGGAATGATTTTTTCTATACAAAGCATTGAAGAAATTGGTCTGAAGTCAGCGATTGATTTAGGTATAGGATAATTACAGCTTTTTTCCATGTTATTGTGTACAATTAATAATCAAATTACAGTTTCACAAACATCAATCTAGCAAATTATAGGAAAATCTTAAGAGCACGAAGGAGTTGTCTATCCACAGGAAAGTTCCGTTGGTCTCTCTCTATATACGCGAACTAGCGTTCAGTTGTTGAAACAGCGATTGAAATTTTCCATATCCTTTCTCTTCCCCGCGAAGCCGGTCATTGATCGGAACCCACCGATATCAGGCCACTATAGCACTCCAGCTGCCATACAAAAAATAAAGTGAAAAATATTTTGTATTTGTAACGAGTATTATAGCCTCAATGCAACCTAACCTAACATTTTTATGTTAATAAAATCACCACATTTTGCACACTCGTTTTGCTTATATCTCATACAAAAAAATTTATTACTTTTTATGTACTTGAACGACTGTGCTCCTTGAATCCGCCTTTTTAATTAAGTTACATTTTTCACTTGCAGAGCGAAAGTGCTGGAGTGCTCCGCCAAAGAGGGATCAAAACATTGCTCTCACTATCGCGATTTCTGCCCATCGGGAGCAATAATGACCGCACAAGTGGACTCAAGCGACGCTCCTCAGCGTATGTTAACGCATCGTCAAGTAGAAGTAAGTACTCTCAGTCATAGCCAATTACGCAACACAAAGTAAATTGTGCTTAACGAATCCAGTCGAGCACCACCAGAAGAGATAGTAGTGATTAATAAAAATGAAATTCCATAACGGCCCACTAATGACACTTGAAGGAAAATTGGCGACCGATTTGATAAAAGTCAAGAGGTAGTTGAGGTATTCTGATTACGAATTTGAGTTGAAATATATGATAATAAACTGTTGAGAAGTATAACTTTCTCCATATACAATTAAATATACATTTGTGTTAAAAACAGATAAAATCAGGTCAAAACGTTCTATGGCTTCCATATAACTATATATATAGTCTGGAACTTCAAGCTGCAAGCAAAACTAAAAGTTGTCGGCCCATAATTTCCGTCCTCTTTTAGCAATAGCTTCCGCTTCAACTAACATTACTACTACTAACATCATACTAAAATATTCCTTGTTGACAGTTTCGATATTAGGAAGAAACTGTCAACATAACCTTCACCTGCTTTCACGTGGTTTTTCGGCTTCGGCTCACCTTTGTCACGATATTCGGCCGATTGTTCGTATGTTTCCTAGTCGTGAGTATAGATCCAGGACTCATCGCGAGTAATAATGCGATTCATGACATCCTGGTGGTCGGAAAGCATTGTTTCCCAGACGTTAACATGACGCTGTTTTTCGAAAAAAATTGCGTGATTTTGGAACTAATCGTGCTTTTTACTCTTCTTAGGTCAAATGATATTTTAAAATGGTTTTCTCTAATCCTTTCGATATTCCAACCATGCCAGTCAGATCTCCGACTTTCAGTCATCACTTCTCAACCATCAGTTCTTTTATTTTATTTTATTATTTGATCATCAGTAAAATGTTCATTGCCGTCTGAGATGTGTTTTTCGCCTTCTTTACCCTTCTCCTCCTTTTTGAATAATTTGTATCAATCAAAACATGAGAAGCAATTACCCCCAAAGGCCTTTTTTCCAATATTTTTGTATATAATAATATTTATATCCGCATTCCACAAGCACTCTGGGATTTTATTTTCATTAACATATGAGCTGTCTTCAAAAGTTAACGCGAAATTTTTCGACATTAATGTTGTCGACTTCGAAATGATCTCCATTTGAAACTATGCCCTTTTCCATTCGTCGAAACTCTTCTCAAATGATTGGCATAGTCTAAAGCTCTTCAGCGATTTTCATTTATCTTGTAAAAATTTTTTTATTTTTGAAATAGAAACAAATCAACAAAAAATTCTTTGATCCATTTCTTTAATAAACCAAAAATCAAAAACCACGCCTAACCTTAGCAGCAACTACAGACAAAAGTAGGCAATTCAACTGCCCAAAATTAATTGTTAAAATTGTAGTTATTTTTGAACGCACTTAATATGAACAAACATTTTTAATTCCAGCGATTAATTTTACTCTTATAATAAGACCAATGTATTTTCGCTCTTCACTACTCTTAAGAGACCTAAAAATTACAAGCATTTACACGATGTTTTCATCTTTATTCAAGTGCAGCACAATCATTTACACCGCGCTTGGGAAACCATTTGCCGTTATCACACACACAAGCTGTACAGTAGCCACCATTTGCCGTGTGGATCTCTGGTGTTCGTTACAACTTTCTCGGTTTTGTATTTTCCTCTTTCCCTTTTTCTTTAATCTTTCTTTTTATATTTTACATGTGCCTGTATGATTGCCGCAGCGTCTATAGAATTGCCCAATTCAATTGCAGCAAAAACAATGCCATCAGCAGTTATAGCACCGAGATCCGCAGCATAAATAAGGTTGTGCCGCAGCAACAGTTACAGACCTTGCCATAGGGGTTGCAGCAGCCCCAGAAGTTCAGTATGTCGTTGCTGTCGCGTTTATCCGTATTTTCTTTGCGCTTTTCACCTTTGCACTACGCTGCACTCTGAGGTTCCATATTTCACATTTTGCCTCACACCGCTGCTTCTGGTCCTTTTTCACCTGCTGATCGTGTATTTACCAGCAATCTTAGTATTTATGTACAAGGGCAGGTTTGATAAATCTGAATTAAATGAAACTCTGCTCTTCTCAAATGGCACTATTTGCAAAAATTTCAACAAAGACCAAATGAACCACATTTCATATATCTCTTAGGTTGTCTTAATTTTAAAAATGTACTAATAATTTAAAAGAGGTTCTCTCTATTCGAGCAAACGCATCATTTGTCTCAAAATACACTCTAAATCCGTCCAATAGTTCATCCTCAGCTTACACATATAATACTTGAAGGTCAAATTAATAATAATTAATATCCAAAAGTACAGTGGTCAATCCATTAAGATTTTAGGCGTCAAAAGAACAGTAAGATCATATTGGCGGTTTGGCATGGTAAAATCTATCTCTGAAGAAATGTGGATTTCCCAGGATATACTAAGTTGACAAGAAGTATGTAACACCCAGAAGAAAATGTCGGAGATCTTATAGTATGAGTAATAAATGACCAGCGTGAGGATCTAGATCGTGTTAACTATGCTCATCTATCTGTTTATTCGTCTGTATATGAACTAGTCTCTCAGTTTTCGAAATATTTATCTCAAAACTATGCTCATGTTCTTTTCTACCCAAGAAACTGCTCATTTGTGGAAATCGCTAAAATCGGACAACACTAGCATATAGCTCCTAAGGTTAAGGCCACTGACTCCGAATTTCGGTTGTCAATTTTAATAACTTTTACTCGTTGTTGCATCGTATACCTTTTTCATATTGAAATGGCAAACCTTACTGAAGAGAAATGTTAAGAGCGGGGAAAATATGGCGTCGTTTGCTGTCCATATCGTTTTTACTTTGTCACTATTTCAAAATCCGTTAGCTGTCATGCAATTTAATTAAGTTCTTTATATGGACAGCTGTTTTATTTGACAAGATAAGATATCTCTACGGCATGTGGCATGGATTACTGGTAAAACCAGCGGCATAATCTTCAAAAGAAATCGTTCGAACAACACCAGCATATAGCTGTCATACAGACTGAATGAAGGAACAAGTTCTTATATGTAAAACTTTTTATTTGGCAAGATATCTCCACGGAATTTGGCATGGATTATTGCCCAAACCGTTGGTGTAGTTTCCGAATATATTTTAAGTCGGCTCATTATTGCTTCCAGAACGTGATCCAAATCAAGTCCTTATTTGGGAAACTTTTTTATTTGACGAGATATTTGCAAGCAAATAGGCCTAGATTAATATCTAAAGCAATGATATAATCTTCGAAAATTTTTCAGATTAGGTAACTTTAGTATACTAGCTGCATACAAACTGACTGATCAATAATAAAAGTTTTTGCTTTTTTTTACTTATCAATATCTCCTGTCAGCTTTCAGCAACACCACAATCGACTTGTCTACTATAGGCATAGAAGTTGGTAACTTTTTTTTCCAATATTACCTATTTTCTTCAATTAACAATCCACCGTCCACTTTAATTATATTTAGAACACAATGTCTTCTTAAGCTGCCACTGTATTTATACATATATACATTCAGTTTGCAATTATTCAGCGATTAAATAAGGCATCTGGGTAGCGCATATACACATTGGTTGCTGCATGCTGCTTTTAATTTCTAGCTAGCAGTAATTTGTCGCAGGAAATTGCTTGCCACAAAGTGCGCCATGCAAACTTGCCAGAAAGCGATATGGTTTTTGTTGTTAAATTTTAAATTTCAAAGCAAATATTCAACGAAACGAAAATATTCAAATTGCAAACATCAGCCGTTCCTAGATAAGCTAAAAATGGTTTCAGCAAGTCACCATTTTTATTTATAATCAGCTTAGTTGGCTGGTTTTGGTTGAAATATTAATGTGTTATTTTAGAACATTTGCTAATTTACTTGAATAAATTGGTTTTAAATGTTACTTATACGCCATGATGAGCATATACTATTTTTATATATGAACTAATTAAAATAGACTCCTTCTCCATTTTTCCAGTTTCCAGTGGGTCTAAGGCCTGTGTTGCATGCTGGGCATAAATTATAGTTGGTATGTCGGAGTTGATTCAGGATAAAGAGGAATTTAAACTGCTACAGTATACAGAACGAAGTTGCACAAGGGTCACTATAAACTCGAACGGTAGCTCGAGCTTGTCCTATGCATTGTGTGGTAGTTTTTATTTCAAGAACACCATTCATTGTGTGAGAGAGTCAGTATTAAAGGCTCCAACGTGAAAAGTAGTCAGTTGGTGTCTGAAGTGATTTACATCCGATGTCTGGTCGGCGCACTGTTCAATGTCGTCGACGTAATCAAGAAAAGACCTCTGAATGTAAATGAACCTGAATTTCTTTGGACCAAGAATTCTCAACTTAACAGCATTCCTCAAAATTACCTAGCACATATTTTATCCCATTCTTTTTCCATTTTTATCCAATTTAAGCAAGTCAAACCTTATGACAATTAAATCAAGAAATGCATGTTTCTAGCACTTTTTACGGTTTATTGAACTGTTCATTTCAGGCACCTTTATGATTTAAAAATCAGTAATATCGATGAAACTTTATTAGAGAAAATTTCTACAAATTAGACCGTTTTTGTTTACTCTAGACTGAGATCATATCTTGCTGTGGTAATTTCATTCTCAATATTTGTGTATCACAGCCAAGCAGAGCTTGCAAATAAAAATATGTTTGATAATAATTTTGTTTTAATTGTGCTTTAACCTTTTAGGAAGATGCGCAACTTAAACTCTACCTCCAGATACATATGTATTTAGCTACATGCATTTAGCTACTATTACATCACTCTACCGTAATTGGTCTCTATTGCATACAATTTATGCTTTATTCAATATTGATTGCATTTGGGGCTAGAGCTTGTCTAACTTTATTTAATAAATTTATCACTTGATACTTTTTAATTAAGAACTTCAGCGAAAGGAACACGCTCACTCACTCGCTCGCCATCTGACTTGCCGACAAAAACTATTGGTCACAGATAACGCACTACTGAGCTAGCAATCGCGAGCGTGTACCGACATAATCGACTTATTGGCTAATAAGTAAGAACAACATGCAGCAGATGGCAACAAAAAGCCTTTATGCAGTCATCGGATATTGTTGGGGTATTGTTTGTGCAGTAGTTAAGGTAACGTTTCCACAGTCACTAGCTGTAAGTGGCTGTAGAGCATAATAATCCTTCAATTGAAAGCAATGAACGTTGTAATGAACGATGCGCCACCAATATGAGTACACAGTTGCATTGCTTTGTCACTTGGCTGCAGGTGGGCTTATATCTTTAATACGTGTATTTAATTGAAAATATTATATTACTATCACCATCTCCTTGATAACGAAAATGCGCTCAAATCAAATTATAAATTGTTAAATTAAGATGAATATAATAGTGTACCGGTCTATTCGTGAAGCTCAGTCAATGCACTCACAAGCATATAAATCAATAAAAGCACATTTTGTCCCATTTTGTCCTATAATAACAGAAACATTATTACTCACATTGTTAATTCAAAATACTCTAATACGCATTGTAAACAAAGTTTTTTAAATTAAAAAGTATTAAATAGATGAGAAGCTCTAATCTATAAAGATAAATCTGTTGGAAAAAATTGAAGAGTATTGCGTTCATATTTCCCTTTT
>NW_026093052.1:0-4992 GCF_024586455.1 Bactrocera neohumeralis | reverse complement strand
TGCTTCAAATTAATAAATTCACATATTAAAGTTAATTAATCTTCTTCATCTTACTGAAGTTGGCATAAAGCCATAACGGCAGTGCATTTGGAAAAATTCCACAATTTTATATTTAGGTATAAAACCGATTTCTTGCATGTGCACACTTGGAAATCCATATCAAGTTGTTTCAAATTACTAAATTCACATATTAAAGTTAATTAACTTTTTTTTTTTTTACTAAAGTTGGCATAAAGCCATAACGGCAGTTCATTTGGAAAAATTCCATAATTTTACATTTAGGTATAAAACTGATTTTCTTGCATGTACACATTTAGAAATCCATATCAGTTGCTTTAAATCATTAACGTCAATATTCAAAATAATTATACCATCATCTTACTCAGAAGTTGGCATAAAGCCAAAACGGCAGTGCATTTGGAAAAAATCCACAGTTTTTCATTTAGGTATAAAACTAACTTTCTTGCATGTACACATTTAGAAATCCATATCAAGTTGCTTAAAATTATTAATTCACATATTAAAATTAATTAACTTTCATCATCTTACTCAAGTTGGCATAAAGCCAAAACGGCAGTGCATTTGGAAAAAATTCCATAATTTTACATTTAGGTATAAAACCGATTTTCTTGCATGTACACATTTAAAATCCATATCAAGTTGCTTCAAATTATTAGCTTCACATATTAAAGTTAATTAACTTTCTTCATCTTACTAAAGTTTGCATAAAGCCAAAACGGCAGTGCATTTGGAAAAATTCCACAATTTTACATTTAGTTATAAAACCGATTTTCTTGCATATACACATTTAGAAATCCATATCAAGTTGATTCAAATCATTAGCTTCACATATTAAAGTTAATTAACCTTCGTCATCTTACAGAAGTTGGCATAAAGCCAAAACGGCAGTGCATTTGGAAAAAAATCCATAATTTTACATTTAGGTATAAAACCGACTTTCTTGCATGTGCACATTTAGAAATCCATATCAAGTTGCTTCAAATTATTAAATTCACATATTAAATTTAATTAACTTTCTTCATTTTACCGAAGTTGGCATAAAGCCAAAAAGGCAGTGCATTTGGAAAAAATCCACAATTTTACATTTAGTATAAAACCGATTTTCTAGCATGTACACATGTAGAAATCCATATCAAGTTGCTTCAAATCATTAAATTCACATATTAAAGTTAATTAACTTCATCTTACAGAAGTTGGCCTAAAACCATAACGACAGTGCATTTGGAAAAATTCCACAATTTTTCATTTAGGTATAAAACCGACTTTCTTGCATGTACACATTTAGAAATCCATATCAAGTTGCTTCAAATTATTAAAGTCACATATTAAAGTTAATTAACCCTTATCATCTTACTCAAGTTGACATAAGACCATAACGGCAGTGCATTTGGAAAAATTCCATAATTTTACATTTAGGTATAAAACCGACTTTCTTGCATGTACACATTTAGAAATCCATATCAAGTTGCTTCAAATTATTAAATTCCCATATTAAAGTTAATCAACCTTCTTCATCTTACTAAAGTTGGCATAAAGCCTTAACGGCAGAGCATTTGGAAAATTTTACATTTAGGTATAAAACCGATTTTCCCGCATGTACACATTTAGAAATCCATATCAAGTTGCTTAAAATCATTATATTCAAATATTAAAGTTAATTATATTTATTCATCTTACTAAATTTGGCATAGAGCCATAACGGCAGAGCATTTGGAAAAATTCCATAATTTTACATTTAGGTATAAAACCGAATTTCTGGCATGTGCACATTTAGAAATCCATATCAAGTTGCTTCAAATCATTAGCTTCACATATTAAAGTTAATTAACCTTCTTCATCTTACCGATATTGGCATAAAGCCAAAACAGCAGTGCATTTGGAAAAATTCCACATTTTTCGTTTAGGTATAAAACCGATTTTTTTACATGTACACATTTAGGAATCCATCCCAAGTTGCTTCAAATCATTAGCTTCACATATTAAAGTTAATTAACTTTCTTCATCTTACTAAAGTTGGCATAAAGCCATACCGGCAGTGCATTTGGAAAAATTCCAAAATTTTACATTTAGGTATAAAACCGACTTTCTGCATGTACACATTTAGAAATCCATATCAAGTTGCTTCAAATCATTAGCTTAACATATTAAAGTTAATTAACCTTCGTCATCTTACAGAAGTTCGCATAAAGCAAAACGGCAGTGCATTTGGAAAAATTCCACAATTTTACATTTAGGTATAAAACCGATTTTCCTGCATGTACACATTTAGAAATCCATATCAAGTTGCTTCAAATCATTAAATTCACATATTAAAATTAATTAACTTTCTTTATCTTTCTAAAGTTTGCATAAGGCCATAACGGCAGTGCATTTGGAAAAAATTCCATAATTTTACATTTAGGTATAAAACCGACTTTCTTGCATGTACACATTTAGAAATCCATATCAAGTTGCTTCAAATTATTAAATTCACATATTAAAGTTAATTAACTTTCTTCATCTTACTAAAGTTGGCATAAAGCCATAACGGCAGTGCATTTGGAAAAATTCCATAATTTTACATTTAGGTATAAAACCGACTTTCTTGCATGTACACATTTAGAAATGTTGCTTCAAATTAATAAATTCACATATTAAAGTTAATTAACTTTCTTCATCTTACTAAAGTTGGCATAGAGCCATAACGGCAGAGCATTTGGAAAAATTCCATAATTTTACATTTAGGTATAAAACCGACTTTCTGGCATGTACACATTTAGAAATCCACATCAAATTGCTTCAAATCATTAGCTTCACATATTAAAGTTAATTAACTTTCTTCATCTTACTAAAGTTGGCATAAGGCCATAACGGCAGTGCATGTGGAAAAATTCCACAATTTTACATTTAGGTATAAAACCGATTTTCTGGCATTTAAACATTTAGAAATCCATACCAAGTTGCTTCAAATTATTAAATTCACATATTAAAGTTAATTAACCTTCTTCATCTTACAGAAGTTGGCATAAAGCAAAAACGGCAGTGCATTTGGAAAAAATTCCATAATTTTACATTTAGGTATAAAACCGACTTTCTTGCATGCACACATTTAGAAATCCATATCAAGTTACTTCAAATCATTAGGTTCACATATTAAAGTTAATAAATTGACCCTTACCATCTTACTCAAGTTGACATAAGACCATTGAGGCAGTGCATTGGAAAAAATTCCATAATTTTACATTTAGGTATAAAACCGACTTTCTTGCATGCACACATTTAGAAATCCATATCAAGTTACTTCTTTAATAAGTTAAGTTAATGATTTAAGTCAACTTGATATGGATTGCTAAATGTTTAAATGCAGGAAAATCGGTTTTATACCTAAATGTAAAATTGTGGAATTTTTCCAAATGCTCTGCCGTTATGGCTCTATGCCAACTTTAGTAAGATGAATAAATATAATTAACTTTAATATTTGAATATAATGATTTTAAGCAACTTGATATGGATTTCTAAATGTGTACATGCCAGAAAATCGGTTTTATACTAAATGTAAAATTGTGGAATTTTTCCAAATGCACTGTTGTTTTGGCTTTATGCCAACTTCTGTAAGATGACGAAGGTAAATTAACTTGAATATGTGACGTTAATGATTTGCATCAACTTGGTATGGATTTCTACATGTGTACATGCCAGAAAAACGGTTTTATACTAAATGTAAAATTGTGGAATTTTTTCAAATGCACAGCCGTTTTGGCTTTATGCCAACTTTAGTAAGATGAAGAAAGTTAATTAACTTTAATATGTGAATTTAATAATTTGATGTAACTTGATACCGATTTCTAAATGTATACATGCAGGAAAATCGGTTTTATAACTAAATGTAAAATTGTGGAATTTTTCCAAATGCACTGCCGTTTTTGCTTTATGCGAACTTCTGTAAGATGACGAAGGTTAATTAACTTTAATATGTTAAGCTAATGATTTGAAGCAACTTGATATAGATTTCTAAATGTTTAAATGCAGGAAAATCGGTTTTATACCTAAATGTAAAATTTTGGAATTTTTCCAAATGCACTGCCGTTTTGGCTTTATGCCAACTTTAGTAAGATGAAGAAAGTTAATTAACTTTAATATGTTCAATAATTTTAAGCAACGTGATATGGATTTCTAAATGTGTAAATGCAAAAAAATCGGTTTTATACCTAAATGTGAAATTGTGGAATTTTTCCAAATGCTCTGCCGTTTTGGCTTTATGCCAACTTTAGTAAGATGAAGAAGGTTAATTAACTTTAATAAGTGAAGCTATTGATTTCAGGCAACTTGATAAGGATTTCTAAATGTGTACATGCAGAAAATCGGTTTTATACTAAATGTAAAATTCTGGAATTTTTCCAAATGCACTGCCGTTTTGGCTTTATGCCAACTTTAGTAAGATGAAGAAAGTTAATTAACTTTAATATGTGAATTTAATAATTTGAAGCAACTTGATATGGATTTCTAAATGTATACATGCAGGAAAATCGGTTTTATAACTAAATGTAAAATTGTGGAATTTTTCCAAATGCACTGAAGTTTTTGCTTTATGCGAACTTCTGTAAGATGACGAAGGTTAATTAACTTTAATATGTTAAGCTAATGATTTGAAGCAACTTGATATAGATTTCTAAATGTTTAAATGCAGGAAAATCGGTTTTATACCTAAATGTAAAATTTTGGAATTTTTCCAAATGCACTGCCGTTATGGTTTAATGCCAACTTTAGTAAGATGAAGAAAGTTAATTAACTTTAATATGTGAAGCTAATGATTTGAAGCAACTTGATATGGATTTCTAAATGTGTACATGCCAGAAAGTCGGTTTTATAACTAAATGTAAAATTATGGAATTTTTTCCAAATGCACTGCCGTTTTGGCTTTATGCCAACTTGAGTAAGATGGTGAGGGTTAATTAACTTTAATAAGTTAAGTTAATGATTTAAGTCAACTTG
>NW_026093051.1:0-5412 GCF_024586455.1 Bactrocera neohumeralis | reverse complement strand
AACAAAATGTGATTTTCTCAAAACACTACATTTGTTTGTGAACACTATTGCCACGCTCCTGGTAGGGATAGAAAACAGGTTGAGGTTTTTCCTGAAAGTTGAAACAAAAATGTGATTTTTCTCAAAACACTACATTTGTTTGTGAACACTATTGCCACGCTCCTGGTAGGGATAGAGAAAATAGGTTGAGGGCTTTTCTAAAAGATCCTTAAATTATCTAACCGATGCTCTTTATTTGACCCACCTACGTCGAATACTTTAGCCGCTAGAGCGTTTACAAAGTTGAAACAAAAATGTGATTTTTCTCAAAACACTACATTTGTTTGTGAACACTATTGCCACGCTCCTGGTAGGGATAGAAAAGGTTGAGGGCTTTTCTAAAAGCTCCTTAAATTATCTAACCGATGCCTCTTTATTTGACCCACCTACGTCGAATACTTTAGCCGCTAGAGCGTTTACAAAGTTGAAACAAAAATGTGATTTTTCTCAAAACACTACATTTGTTTGTGAACACTATTGCCACGCTCCTGGTAGGGATAGAAAATAGGTTGAGGGCTTTTCTAAAAGCTCCTTAAATTATCTAACCGATGCTATTTTTTTGACCCACCTACGTCGAATACTTTAGCCGCTAGAGCGTTTACAAAGTTGAAACAAAAATGTGATTTTTCTCAAAACACTACATTTGTTTGTGAACACTATTGCCACGCTCCTGGTAGGGATAGAAAATAGGTTGAGGGCTTTTCTAAAAGCTCCTTAAATTATCTAACCGATGCTATTTATTTGACCCACCTACGTCGAATACTTTAGCCGCTAGAGCGATTACAATGTTGAAACCAAAATGTGATTTTTCTCAAAACACTACATTTGTTTGTGAACACTATTGCCACGCTCTCCTGGTAGGGAGAACGTTACAAAGTTGAAACAAAAATGTGATTTTCTCAAAACACTACATTTGTTTGTGAACACTATTGCCACGCTCCTGGTAGGGATAGAAAATAGGTTGAGGGCTTTTCTAAAAGCTCCTTAAATTATCTAACCGATGCTATTTATTTGACCCACCTGCGTCGAATGCTTTAGCCGCTAGAGCGTTTACAAAGTTGAAACAAAAATGTGATTTTTCTCAAAACACTACATTTGTTTGTGAACACTATTGCCACGCTCCTGGTAGGGATAGAAAAAAGGTTGGCGTTGAGGGCTTTTCTAAAAGCTCCTTAAATTATCTAACCGATGCTATTTATTTGACCCACCTACGTCGAATACTTTAGCCGCTAGAGCGTTTACAATGTTGAAACAAAAATGTGATTTTTCTCAAAAAACTACATTTGTTTGTGGACACTATTGCCACGCTCCTGGGAGGGATAGAGGATAGGTTGAGGGCTTTTCTAAAGGCTCCTTAAATTATCTAACCGATTGCTATTTATTTGACCCACCTACGTCGAATACTTTAGCCGCTAGAGCGTTTACAAAGTTGAAACAAAAATGTGATTTTTCTCAAAACACTACATTTGTTTGTGAACACTATTGCCACGCTCCTGGTAGGGATAGAGGATAGATTGAGGGCTTTTCTAAAAGCTCTTTTAATAATCTAACCGGTGCAATTTATTTGACCCACCTACGTCGAATACTTTAGCCGCTGGAGCGTTTAGAAAGTTGAAACAAAAATGTGATTTTCTCAAAACACTACATTTGTTTGTGAACACTATTGCCACGCTCCTGGTAGGGATAGAAAATAGGTTGAGGGCTTTTCTAAAAGCTCCTTAAATTATCTAACCGATGCTGTTTATTTGACCCACCTACGTCGAATACTTTAGCCGCTAGAGCGTTTACAAAGTTGAAACAACCATGTGATTTTTTTCAAAACACTACATTTGTTTGTGAACACTATTGCCACGCTCCTGGTAGGGATAGAAAATAGGTTGAGGGCTTTTCTAAAAGCCCCTTAAATTATCTAACCGGTGCTATTTTTTTGACCCACCTACGTCGAATACTTTAGCCGCTAGAGCGTTTACAAAGTTGAAACAAAAATGTGATTTTTCTCAAACACTACATTTGTTTGTGAACACTATTGCCACGCTCCTGGTAGGGATAAAAAATAGGTTGAGGTCTTTTCTAAAAGCTCCTTAAATTATCTAACCGATGCTATTTATTTGACCCACCTACGTCGAATACTTTAGCCGCTAGAGCGTTTACAAAGTTGAAACAAAATGTGATTTTTCTCAAAACACTACATTTGTTTGTGAACACTATTGCCACGCTCCTGGTAGGGATAGAAAATAGGTTGAGGGCTTTTCTAAAAGCTCCTTAAATTATCTAACCGATGCTATTTATTTGACCCACCTACGTCGAATACTTTAGCCGCTAGAGCGTTTACAAAGTTGAAACAAAAATGTGATTTTTCTCAAAACACTACATTTGTTTGTGAACACTATTGCCACGCTCCTGGTAGGGATAGAAAATAGGTTGAGGGCTTTTCTAAAAGCCCCTTAAATTATCTAACCGATGCTCTTTATTTGACCCACCTACGTCGAATACTTTAGCCGATAGAGCGTTTACAAAGTTGAAACAAAAATGTGATTTTTCTCAAAACACTACATTTGTTTGTGAACACTATTGCCACGCTCCTGGTACGGAAAGAAAATAGGTTGAGGGCTTTTTAAATTATCTAAAATGCTCTTTAAATTATCTAACGTTTACAAAGTTGAAACAAAAATGTGATTTTTCTCAAAACACTACACTTGTTTGTGAACAACATTGCAACGCTCCAGGTAGGGATAGAAAATAGGATGAGAGCTTTTCTAAAAGCTCCTTAAATTATCTAACCGATGCTATTTATTTGACCCACCTACGCCGAATACTTTAGCCGCTAGAGCGTTTACAAAGTTGAAACAAAAATGTGATTTTTCTCAAAACAACTACATTTGTTTGTGAACACTATTGCCACGCTCCTGGTAGGGATAAAAAATAGGTTGAGGGCTTTTCTAAAAGCTCCTTAAATTATCTAACCGATGCTATTTATTTGACCCACCTACGTCGAATACTTTAGCCGCTAGAGCGTTTACAAAGTTGAAACAAACTTGTGATTTTTCTCAAAACACTACATTTGTTTGTGAACACTATTGCCACGCTCCTGGTAAGGACAGAAAACGGATTAAGGGTTTTCCTGAAAGCTCTTAAAATTATCTAACCGATGCTATTTATTTGACCCACCTACGTCGAATACTTTAGCCGCTAGAGCGTTTACAAAGTTGAAACAAAAATGTGATTTTTCTCAAAACACTACATTTGTTTGTGAACACTATTGCCACGCTCCTGGTAGGAATAGAAAACAGGTTGAGGGCTTTTCTAAAAGCTTCTTAAATTATCTAACCGATGCTATTTATTTGACCCACCTACATCGAATATTTTTGCCGCTAGAGCGTTTACAAAGTTGAAACAAAAATGTGATTTTTCTCAAAACACTACATTTGTTTGTGAACACTATTGCCACGCTCCTGGTAGGGATAGAAAAAAGGTTGAGGGCTTTTCTAAAAGCTCCTTAAATTATCTAACCGATGCTATTTATTTGACCCACCTACGTCGAATACTTTAGCCGCTAGAGCGTTTACAAAGTTGAAACAAAAATGGATTTTCCTCAAAACACTACATTTGTTTGTGAACACTATTGCCACGCTCCTGGTAGGGATAGAAAATAGGTTGAGGGCTTTTCTAAAAGCTCCTTAAATTATCTAACCGATGCTATTTATTTGACCCATCTTCGTCGAATACTTTAGCCGCTAGAGCGTTTACAAAGTTGAAACAAAAATGTGATTTTTCTCAAAACACTACATTTGATTGTGAACACTATTGCCACGCTCCTGGTAGGGATAGAAAATAGGTTGAGGGCTTTTCTAAAAGCTCCTTAAATTATCTAACCGATGCTATTTATTTGACCCACCTACGTCGAATACTTTAGCCGCTAGAGCGTTTACAAAGTTGAAACAAAAATGTGATTTTTCTCAAAACACTACATTTGTTTGTGAACACTATTGCCACGCTCCTGGTAGGGATAGAAAATAGGTTGAGGGCTTTTCTAAAAGCTCCTTAAATTATCTAACCGATGCTCTTTATTTGACCCACCTACGTCGAATACTTTAGCCGCTAGAGCGTTTACAAAGTTGAAACAAAAATGTGATTTTTCTCAAAACACTACATTTGTTTGTGAACACTATTGCCGCGCTCCTGGTAGGGATAGAAACTAGGTTGAGGGCTTTTCTAAAAGCTTCTTAAATTATCTAACCGATGCTATTTATTTGACCCACCTGCGTCGAATACTTTAGCCGCTAGAGCGTTTACAAAGTTGAAACAAAAATGTGATTTTTCTCAAAACACTACATTTGTTTGTGAACACTATTGCCACGCTCCTGGTAGGGAATAGAAAATAGGTTGAGGGCTTTTCTAAAAGCTCCTTAAATTATCTAACCGATGCTTTTTATTTGACCCACCTTCGTCGAATACTTTAGCCGCTAGGGCGTTTACAAAGTTGAAACAAAAATGTGATTTTTCTCAAAACACTACATTTGTTTGTGAACACTATTGCCACGCTCCTGGTAGGGATAGAAAATAGGTTGAGGGCTTTTCTAAAAGCTCCTTAAATTATCTAACCGATGCTCTTTATTTGACCCACCTACGTCGAATACTTTAGCCGCTAGAGCGTTTACAAAGTTGAAACAAAAATGTGATTTTTCTCAAAAAACTATATTTGTTTGTGAACACTATTGCCACGCTCCTGGTAGGGATAGAAAACAGGTTGAGGGCTTTTCTAAAAGCTCCTTAAATTATCTAACCGATGCTCTTTATTTGACCCGCCTACGTCGAATACTTTAGCCGCTAGAGCGTTTACAAAGTTGAAACAAAATGTGATTTTTCTCAAAACACTATATTTGTTTGTGAACACTATTGCCACGCTCGTGGTAGGGATAGAGAATAAGTTGAGGGCTTTTCTAAAAGCTCCTTAAATTATCTAACCGATGCTGTTTATTTGACCCACCTACGTCGAATACTTTAGCCGCTAGAGCGTTTACAAGTTGAAACAAGAACACTGTTGCCACGCTCTCTGTAGGATAGAAAATGGGTTGAGGTTTTCCTGACTCTTTAAATTATCTAATCGATGCTATTTATTTGACCCACATACGTCGAATATTCTAGCCGCTAGAGCGTTTGCAAAGTTGAAACAAACATTTGATTTTTCTCAAAACACTACATTTGTTTGTGAACACTATTGCCAGGCTCCTGGTAGGGATAGAGAATAAGCTCAGGGGCTTTTCTAAAAACTCATTAAAATATCTAACCGATGCTAATTATTTGACCCACCTACGTCGAATACTTTAGAAGCTAGAGCGTTTGTAACGTTGAAAAAAAAAATGTGATTTTTTC
>NW_026093050.1:0-5138 GCF_024586455.1 Bactrocera neohumeralis | reverse complement strand
AAAACTTGTATTATTGTTTATAGATTTGTTTTGTTTAAAAATCTAAACAACTATCCAATTTCTTTAAATTTTTAATTGTATAATAGTTTTTTTTCCCGATAAAAGAAAATTTTTGAGAAAATGATTTTTTAAAATTTTTTTCGAAATTTGGCAAGATTGTTTTTGAAAATTGGTTATACGAAATTTAGACTTTGATCGTTTAAAAACCCCCAATCTTTTTAAACAATTTTTTGAAAAATATTTTCACGAAATTTGACAGGTTTAATTTAAACCGTTTATTCTCCAAAAGGTTATAGGGGAAAACGAGCTTTTGCAGCCGAAACTGATGGGTCAAAAAAAAAATTTTTTTTTTTAAAAATATTTCTAAATTTTTCCCCATATTTAAAGGAAAGCTACAATCTTGGGGATCTGCATAAAAGGGCAAAAAATTTTTTTTAAAAAAAACTTTATTTAAGACATGATTCGATTACAACCAAAGTTTGGCTTTTTTTTTATAATTTAATTCTCCCCCCTTTTCTGCAAGTTTTCAAAGGAATTTTAGGCCCGGGGGAAAAAATTTTTCCCCGAACCCAACTTAGCCTTCCCTTTACTTGTTTGTTTTGTTGTTGTTTGTTTGATTGCTTATGTGTATTTATCTTGGTTTTGTTATTTCTTTGCACATGCAGGCGTCTTTCTCCGAGGTGGTGGTGTGAATGCAGCACACCCATCATTAGCTTATATCCTACCAATATAATTCATTACTCCCCTTTTTCAAATGCCTGACTTTTCACACATATTCCATTTTGCTTTGTTTCTGGCTTTTGGTTGTTTTACTATCATTCATTTTGAAATTTTTTTCCTGTTTTACGTGTATATAAATATTAGTTTTCGTAACGGGTTTCAATAAATTTTTAATCCAGCGTTAACGCCTGAATTCGACAAAGCGCCAAACACTTTCGCACACGCCTGCAGTGTCTCTGCCAAAGTTGCTTATCCTTTCAGTGCGTTCCTGCCCTCGGCCAATCCGTTTAAAGTTTACACTTTGCTTTGCTCGCTTGGCATCTAAGATTACAAATGATATGAACAGACATACACACATGTACATACCTACCATACATTTGTCGGAACTGATATCGGACCACTATACAATAGCTGCCACACAAACTGAACGATCGGCATCAAGTTCTTGCATGGAAACTTTCTTCACATTTGATAAGATATATTCAATAAAATTTGGCATAGAATATTTTCTAAGGTATAGATTATTTTTTATCTCCGAAGAAATTGTTCAGAATTTGCCAACTATAGTATTATAGCCGTATTACACACACTGAACGATCGGAAACAATGGCTTGTATGGAAAAATCTTCATTTGACGTGGTATCTTCAATGAAATTTTACATGGGTAACTGGTTAAGATAATAACATAATCTCCGAAAAAATTGTTCAGATCTACTTACTATAGCATATAGATTCCATTCAAACTGAAACACATTGTTAGTGCAAAAAGAAATGCACCTTCCATGAAGAGTATGTATATTAGCCTCGGTGCAGCCAAAGTGAACGTTTTATCTTGTTTTATACACTTGCAGCTCTCAAACACACTTTTAACCTTCTCTCACTTACTGTCTAAATTTCAGTTTGATTTTTTTGTTTTGCCTTTTAAACCCTGAATTTCCTTCGGTCTCCGAGTTATCATGATGGATTTAGCAGCCGTGTAGACAAATGGTTTAAAATGTCAGAGACCAATACTATCGCATGAAGTGGTAATATGGTGATAATATTATCGAAAAAAATTGTCGTATTAAATCCCTGAACAGGGTAATGGCCCAGCCTTTCGCCTGACAGCTACATAAATACAAGTGAAATATGAGGCAATGCTTACGGCAGCCCGTTAAGTATATAGGTCATAGTAGCTATACTTAGTGTCACTATGGGGTATGATATTTATACTGGATTTCGTTAATGAACTGATGGAAATTGAAATGACCAAGAAAAAGGTTAATGCAAAGTTGAATTCCCTAATATAAAGGAATGTTTTGTGATCGATCGTTCCAACGGTGAAACCGATATATTCACAAAGCGCGTTTTTAAATTATTACAATTCAGTCCATCAGGCCTAATTTATGGCATAACAAAATTTCGAGATGGACTTTTGATCAACTTGCAAGTCCATAATATTCTAGCGATAGCCAAACAACAATTAAGGCTATCCGTGACGTCTCTTCGTTAGCTTATGCAAGTAGGCAATCACCTGAGAAGATAACCTGCTATTATCACATGGATATAGAAATAAGTAAAAACAGCTTCCAAGCTGTCCCAGACCATCCAGCTCCTCAAGGGTTTTATTTAGCAATGGACCGTAGAGCCACACCTCAGATCTTTGAACACTTTGGTTATTGGTAGACCAAAAAGATTCCTACTTTTAGACAAAAGAAAACTTAGTAACTTGAAGGGGCCAAAAAGGCCCTTAGGATTCAACCTTCAGAAACGGGAAGAGTGGATTCGCAAATTCAGGGAATGTATGGAGAATGATGAGATTCTGAATATTACCACAATTGCCCAGCTTCACTCGACCAGACGGACATATAACGATGGTTTATTTGCAGTTGGGGTGGAAAAAGCGAGCTTTTTACCAAACCCCTGACTCGCAAAGGGCCTCCACGATGCCCTGAGTAAGCAGTAATTCTCATACTCTCTTCTAAACCAGCTAACCTACGTAATAGCGTGAGACCTTAAAGGTCTATAGGTGGATATAGAAATAGCCAAGGCTGGTGGTATCAAGACGTCACCTTTTTTGTATACCGCTATATTTTACATAGTCCCTCTCTTGCGTTCGGAGGGCAGTCGCAATGTTCTGGTTATTGACTAACGCTTGCTGAACTCACTGGAGTTCCAAAGTTCAACCGCCAAGCGCAAGAAGACATTGAACTGACTCGTATTCAATCGGTTGGAATTGTGAAAAGTGCGCTCCCTACACTCACACAATTTAATATTGAAGAAATCTCAGGCTAATGATAGTGACCGCATATACTGCTTAAAATATGCTACAGTGCTCTCGTAAGTCTGAAATTAGAGCGATGGAGAGCCCAGAGACTTCACCACCTTTATCTTCCTTTCCTTAACTTCGATTCATCTTTTTCACGGCTCACTGCACCCATCTCCAATGGCTTCGAATATTCCACATACCAAAAAGCGTAACATAGTCTGCATATGCAATAACCTGGCTGTCTTGTTATTTAAGTTCTTTCAAACGATCGTTCACTACTAGGACCGACTTGTCTTTGCTGTAAGTAAGCTGAATATACATTTCCTGTGAGCAGTTGAACAGGCTTTGCAATCTTTTTATGGAACTCATACATACCTTTCACTTTAAAAGATGTAACTTTAAGATATATTTTGCAAAGCAAAAGAAAGTATATAAATGAAACCGGAAGTATCAAAAATTACAATAAAGAAATGTGATAAAAATGAGTGATAACTCTTTAGTGCATTAACCATGGAGGAAATAAATTAAGGATAAGAAATTCATACATATGTATGTGTGGGGACTATTTAAGAAATGATTTATGTTTTGTCTATGAAGGAAAGCTTTACCATTTTCTGGTGTTTTTCTTGAGGATGAAACTATACTATTTAGACACAAATAGAATTATTATAACTCAGAATCGGAACTCAGAGTTTTCTGAAGTTTCATTCCTGAACAGCTCAATTATTACAAAGGCGACAAGTAACACAATATTTTGTTGAACTCGTGGATCCATGTCACCAACCATGAGTCGACGTAACAGAAGCGAAATCGGATTCACAGCTAATCAAAAGATATAAAACAATTGCCGGCTCAAAAGACGGGGTGAGGGCTCAAATGGACGGCGGAAAAGCTTTAAAAGCAGAAAATAAGGAAGCTAAAAGGCTATAGTTGTAAGTGTAGTATTATAAATTTGAATATTGGCTTATAAACCTGTGGTGATCAAGTTGAGATTTTGGATGGGGCCCATTAATTGATACTGAATTCCAGGTTACTATTTGTGTCGCTTTTACCTAACACTCAAAATGGGCAAATAGAGTTGGTGATGCAAACAAATAGCCTATCCTCCTATATGTTCACATAGTGTCTCTGTTCAAAGCGAACAAGACCAACCTTCTGCAAAAAAAAATCAGATCATGAGTAGGAACATAGAACTAAACAAATTGTCTCAACTAATCAAAGAGTTCTCTGGCGCTACGCCTGGGGCTGGGGTGAAATCCCAACAACAACTGACCAGTAACTCCCTTTTTCAGGTTGCACTGCGACACCTGACCACATTGAAATCCATCGCCTAGAATAAAATTATTTGGGTACACTTTGCGTAAGACCGAAGATTACATCACGAGAGCAGCATTATACTGCAAGCCTCAAGGGAGCCGTAGACGAGACAGATCCATCAATACGTGAAGGCGTCAAGCTGAAGTAAAGTTGCAATAATCAGATCATTCCTGGAAACAAATCGAAATCAAAATGACTTCGAAGTCTAAAGAGTCTGCATTAGATTTAAAAAAATGTTAAATAAGTATTTGTTGTCTTTTTGACTTCGGATTAACATCCTATGTCAATCGACCCATATTACTAAGTTAAACTAAATAGAATATAGAATATAAAACCAAGAGCTCAACTTATAGACCTAGCGAACTTGAAAATATCGGTTCTTCATTCAGCAGAACTTTATGCACATATTAACAAGTGGCCCCAAATTATTGTTGTATCCATTTTGTGGACTGTAATAAGGTAAGGTTTGTCTTTACCATTAAAATACTGCAATGAATGGAGTGTCGGACAACAATTATGTAGCACAAGCCTACCAAGATCCCTATGTATTGCTGCTTCCACAAATTTATTATACCCTTCAAAGCATTGCTTGGTATATTAATAACGGCTCGACTTAACTTCAAACCAGTTAATTAGTCAGCATCAATGTCAACATTTGTCTAACTAATTCAATGGGATTTTTGTTTATTTTTAACAAAATAAATAACATGAGTTGGCCAGCATGCGATTGCCGAAACTGATATGGATACCTGGGATCAAGTGGTACATTTGCTATGTACACACACGCTAACATATGTATATACATATTTATGAAATAAAAATATGCTTAGAACTATATTTTTACATTTTTTTC
>NW_026093049.1:0-6401 GCF_024586455.1 Bactrocera neohumeralis | reverse complement strand
TTTTTAGTAATTTTAAAATGGCATTCAATCTGTTGAATAAAAAATAAAACCAAAAAGGGAGTCTGAGACTGACTAGAACAAAGAGCTTCAATTATTAAAAATTTTATTTAAGTTATAAAAGGGGTACTAATAAAAATATTGACTATACGAGTTTTTTACATAAATATTCATATACATATACAAGTTTTGGAGTCTTTTTAGTCCATTTACGCCACAGTAAAAAATTATTGATTTTTTTAAAATGGAACTTCATAGAATTCATCTGTTAAATTTCCAACGATCTGACATGTGTGCTCAAGATAAGTTTTTTAAACAGTAATTTTGAATCAGTTACTCGATAAATGGATCTTATTAAGAAGTCCAGCTTTAGGTTACTTTGTATGTACCATAGTTCGAGAGAGAGAGATCTCGGTTTACTCCTTAGTAGACGCAGTCATACATTTAGTGGATGGTTAAGTAACAGAAAGCTTCTCAGCAGGCCTATAGGAAAAAAATATACATTTATGTAACTCAGCCTCACTCACTGTAGGCTCCACTTGTAACAGTTGGGCTGAAAGTTTGTAGGCTAAGTTAGAAAACATATTTTTTGTAAAATTTGAATTTATTATTCAATATAATTATATTCGACGCCAATATAATCTGTCCAATACTGTTTTTATAATATAATTTCTCTTTAGTCTCAAAATAAGCCTTAAGGACACTCAAAGAGATTTATATTTATATATATTTAGGTCTTAGCTATCTCGAACAACTTCACTTTACGTAAATCCAAAAATTGTTTTTTGTGAATTTTTTTGATACCTCATCGGTTACTCTTTTGGTCGTTCACTACGTTCGCCGTCTTCGATGCTCATTTGGCGTCATTTTCACATAAAAATGTACTGATTTTTGACCTATTTGACGTTTGTTTCAACTTCCGGCTCACTACGATATTCAGCCAATTGATCATGTGTTTTTCGGATCATAAGCATTTCATCAACTTTGGTATTGAGCTGTTTGGTTGAAGAGACCGAACCCCATTTCACAGATTTTGGATTTGGAAATGCTCGTGCTTTCACTTCTCTTTAGGCCCAAATTGATCTTTAAAAATAGTTTTTGTGAGAAACGAAACTAGGGACGCATTTCGACTTGTTAACTGCGCGATAAGGTGAAAGTTATTTGGACAAAAAAGCAAATAGATTGGTGATACAAAGATTCTCAGAGGGTCAAGAAGATGAATGATGAAGACGGACACCCTGAGCATTATAGAAATTGATGAGGAACTTTGCTAATTGACTCGCGCCTTTCGATTTTAACCAATGATTTGGGTCGCCGCGAAGTCGCATTGGCATTGGTTCTGGAGATGTTGGTCTAAGTCCGCGACGACCCAGATCTGCTTCGTAAGGTCATAAGTGGTTACTAATCAGGGTTTATAGCTATGATGTGAAAACAAATCCCAATCATGCCAAAGGAAAAGCGCATAAACCAAGACCGAAAAGTGTACGCCGTTAGGGTCGAATGTAAAGGTTTTGCTTTTAGCCAGACCTGACTCTGTGGCTTTTTATCTTTTTTCTAAAACTGAAGAGACGCATGAAAAGACGACGATACGCAACGACTGGGGATAAAAACCCAAGGAAGGAGGAGCTCTAAAGATCATGCAAAAAATGTTTTTAAGTGCTTTGAGGATTGGAAAACACGCTCGAGAAGTACAAGATATCAGGAGGGATTCTGAAGAGGACAAAAACAGAAATTTATGTAAACACTTTTCTAAGAAATACAAACTCGTGACTTTTTTGAACGAACTTCGTATATAGTGTTTGTTATAAAAATAATATTCAGAGGCTAGCGCGCCTCAAAAATGAACTTTGCTGCCATCTACCGCCTGAAATATTGTCATTGCTTATATTACGCGAAACATTAGAAAAAATGAAGTAAATTAATAATCGGCGGAAAGCCATTACAAACACACAAAAACACCTGCAGCTGCCAGCGCGCAGACACCAGCGGCGCGCCATCAACAAAAGCACATAACATAACTTCAAATACAACAACAGTAAAGTAAAGACAAAATGGTCAAAAGTTGCTGAAAACAAAGAACTTGGCAACAAAACAAACAGCGCCATGGCGGCACCACAGCAAAATCAAAAACAAAAAAACAGCAACAAAAATGGTTAATGCGGAAGTCGATGAAAAATATTTGAAAAATTCTAAATAAATTTCACACACTGGTGAAATTCTTTTCTTGAGCAGTAGTTGACAGACAAAAGTCATAGCCGGCGGCGCTGAAGAAATGCGCTTACAAGCGCGCTAACAATATTCAACAAACCAACAACAAAAACAACAGACAACAGCAACAAGTTGTGGCCGGAATAACTGCACAAACGTCTTGAATGAAAGAAGCGGGCGCAGGCAAAACCCCAACACTGCCGAGGCATGTGGAATGAAAAAGTTGGCGGCCGAAAACAGCGAGCAGAGCCGAAAAATGCGCGACGATTTTCACGACTCCAGCCAGTTGGCGTTGCGCTGACGCCGCAAAGACGGGCGTGCGTGCGCTGAGGCCGCTGAGGCGCGGCGTGTGACGTTGGTGGTGAAGTTGTGAATCGGTGTGGCGCAGAGTTGGCGCGTTGCAAGTTGCGGCACATACCACAGAAGATGCGCGCTGACTTTCGTTTGTGTGTTTTGCACGTTTTACGTTGAAGTGCCGGACATTGTTGTTTTTGTTGCTGTTGCTTGCTTTCAGCGTTCTTGTTTATTGTCGCTTGTTGTTGTTGGCAGGCGAACTTTCAAGTTCAAGAACCAGTTGTGTGCGTTGCCGCGTCCTCAATCGCCAGTCGGTGCAGCCTGCAATGACCGGCTGTGGCAAGCAGCGTGCTTTCTTTCACCACACACACACACACACACCTGCGCACAAGTAGCCACACCGTTATGCAGTCGCCAATAAACAACAAATGTTTGCCTCCTAAAACGGTCTTGAGCTGCATACGCGCGCATTGCTTGGCATGCAACTCGCTGGGCTGCATATTTGTACTTTCAACATTTTTGGCAACAGCCACAGCTTGTGCACGCCACTTTTCCTGCCTCCTTTTTGCAGGCTGCGTTCGATGCTTTCTTGGCCGGCCGCTGTTTGTTGTTTAACATGGTTTGGTTGTTGTTGTTTTGCCTTTGTAGCCCGTGGCAAGTTTTATTTCGCCACATTCTTTGGTACAGTTTTCTGTTGGTTTTTAATACTTGCCGCGCAAACGTTGCGCGCAAGATTTTTCCAACCTAACTCATTTTTTTTTATTTTTGTTGTCGTTGCTTTATCTTTGCATTGCTCTTCGCGTACCGTAACGTTTACCGCTGCGTGTGTTTGTTGCATTTTCATTGTTGCACACATATTTTTTTTCGATGCTTTTAATTTGTTTGCATTGTTGGCATTGTTGTTGTCTTGCCACATATATACATTACCGAATTGCGCAGCATTTAAGTACATGCAACATAAGCGTTCAGTCTTGGTACAATATTTTTGCTTCTTTCTGAAATATATGTGTGTGTGTGTAATATATGAGTATCTGTGCATGCGTGTAGTTGGCTGCAGATGTTTCTGTGCTATGTGCAGATATTTAATTAGTTGCTTACGTATATATACTTGGCTGCATATGTGTTTGCGTATGTGTTTTCAGTTGTAACTTCCTGTTTTTTGCCAATAAAGTTTTTATTTTTTCGTATTTCACTTTGTTGTTTTGTTTATCAAGTTATCATGTTGCTTGAGCAGATGTGCATGCACTTTTTTGAAACATCTTTCAACCATTAGACCAGCAGCAGCCTGCTTAAATGGTAAAGTGATGTTAGGTCCATAGTTAGGGAAAGTTTATAACAAATTTGTTGAAAAACTATTTTTATATACAAAAATTTATTTTTGAGGTTATATGAAAATGTCTGTATACGAAGAGTTGTTGAACTTTTCATTACCTGCCAAAATTGGTGATGTAACTTTTTTCTAAAGGACTCGTAATTTTGCTGAAATCGAGTTAGTATATATTTAACCCTAAAAATTCCAACACGAGCTTCGCTTGCTCATTACGAACTCAAATCGCATGAATTTTTGTATATCATTTACCTTGTCTAAACAAGTTTGATAGTCAAGCAAACAGAGTTTGTTAAAAATCCTGTTAAGCGCAGGCATCTTAAAGGATGGCTACTGCTCATGCTCTAGTAACTGAACTCCATTACAAAACCGAGCTACCTGGCTTACTGGCATACCAGATTTTTTTTTTGCAGGCTGAGGGTGGAAAATGCCTTCCATATCATCGGTGACATCGACACATATACGATATGTTACTGCAGAACGCCCCTCTAAGGAACCGTCGCCTACCCTGGGGATCGCATTGGCACTACTTAAGATGACATCTCATTTTTCCTTCACTGAGAGATTCACGTCTGCGCACCTGCGTCCAAGTCACGCTTTTTTAAGCTGCGTAGGAAGATTGCTGCGGCGAATTTCTGGATAATCTCCCCAGTTTGCTTCACTCTCCAGCATGACGTTGATTAAATTGACCGTGTTTATTGGGCCGACCAGGTCTGCTGCAGTGGTGCGTTCTCGTTGCAGCGTCGTTCTCTGTCGCGTCGGTGTACAGGTATGACGGCTCTTCAACTTTTCCTATTCTATGGGGTACTTTTTGAAGTATTCATGACCGTATAGCAGCTGGGTTGTGTAAAAATATACTTCCGATTTTACGGCTTGTCCATGAGTTTAGGTCTTTATAAGCCTGGCCGTCCATCTGCCACGACTTTCAGTCTCTCATCTTTGTTGCCATGTTGTTATTGTTTCTTTCATTATGTCTTCTATTACTCTTGTTATTATTGATGACTTCTTTAGCTCCCACAGCGTTTTTCTTTCGTATGCCAGAACGACAATTGGGGCATTACCGATTATAACTAGTGTTGCATCGCCCTGACGCTGTTCGGCAGACTGATGAACTCCTGAGGGCTGCGGTGGTGCACCTGGCCACTACCTTTCGTCGGTTTTCATTTTTAAGCATGTCAGCCCAGACCTCAGCTGCGAACGCTTATTGTTGTCGACATTAGGAGCTTTTTTCTTAAATGCTGGGGCCTCAATGGGCCATTAGTCGCTCAGTTGAGAGGTTATCTTCGTTGCCTTCCTGTGGCGTACTTGATTTGTATCCAGAAGGTTAGTCCAGTCTTCACGTCTAGGTAGTTCACTGCTCTTTGTATCCTAAGAATATCCGTAGTCGTGCGCAGCTTATCTCGAGGGGTTTGTGCCCATCTGGCATTTTTAGTTCTAAAAAGCGTCATAGCTAATGTTCCATGTCTGGACCTAGAATGAGTAGTTGTGCGATCCTGACGTGACCGTATCTGCTCGTGATCGCTCTTCCAGTTTCGTGTAAAAAAGCATTTTCCTGTTACTAAGGTAGCCCGCAATACAGCGCCAGGATAACCGTATTTTAAAGCTTTTTTCAAGAGCGTCGATCATATTTATCCATCTAGGCTGTTGAAGGTGTTTCGGACATCTGGAGTCGCCAGCAACGCTGTTCTTTTTGTATTTGTTACATCTTTTTGTGCGGCTTCTACGTTTTCAATGACGCATTTGGTACTCCTATAGTTGATCTCACCCGAGTCTAAAATCATGTTGGGGACAGTCTTACAGCTTTGTTGATAGTCGCCGAGCTGGGTTTAAGTAGGTTTTCATATAGGTTTCCATGCCGTGTCACATCGCATAGTGGACTTATGCCCATGGCGAGTGGGGATCTCCTTTTCCCTTACCGATTAGCACCAACCGTTGCTTCCATGGCTCTACCAGATTAACCTAATCTAATCTATCATAATAATTCCGGAGTTAAAATCCTCAACCTTCAGGTAGGCAGAAAAGTAGGCAACAAAATAATCAATAAACTTATTTTACGCAACAACATCCAGAACAGAGACAATAGACTTAAGCAACGAACTCGATACGCCAAACCATTACCAACGAAGCAATTACATAGCTAAATCGAAACAAAAGCAAATAAGTGACAAAATTTTTAGAGATGTTGTGCTGCAATGCTGGCATATTTACTCAATACTCAATGAAATAAGCATTTTCATATATAGTTGTTAATTATGTAGTGTATATAATATATGTATGGCTGCCATACAAACTGAACAATCAAATTCAGTTCTTATATGGAAAAGTTTTTCATTTAACGAGATATCTTCAAGGAATTTAGCATGGATTATTTTCTTAAGTATTGGTACAATCTCCGAAGAATTTGTTCAGATCACACCACTAAAGCATATAGCTGCCATACAAGCTTAGTGATCAAAAAATAAAAAGTCCTTGTATGAAAAAAAATTTTTTTTTTTCCCTTTTTTTTTTTTTTTTTTGGGTTTTGTTTTTAACCACTAAGTTATTTTTTTAAGGAAGTATTTTGGGCAGCGTCGCT
>NW_026093048.1:0-6460 GCF_024586455.1 Bactrocera neohumeralis | reverse complement strand
CAAAAATATACCAAAACAATTTGGAGGAATTCCTGGCTTCAAATAAAAGAATTGCGGCGAAATTGAAGCAATTAAAGAGGATGGCAGGGGCCCTTGAAATTGAAAGAAAAAGAAATGACATCCTCGAAAAAATTCTGAAGCATTTAAGGAAAGCATGTAACACCATATCCTTGAAAAACGTGAGAATTACGTTTTACACCACGAAGCATATGTATATTCAGTCCAGGAGAAGATTGTTTTTATTATTATATATATATATATATATATACATACATATGTATAGGTGATTCAAAAAAATTTTATTTTTTTTTCAATTGGTACTTTGCAAAAATAGGTTCCTAGACACCTCTAAGAAAGCCTCTCCAAATATGAGTTTTTAATTGTAACGGGAAGGTCCTCTTTCCAACGGTTTTCTATTTTTTCTTATTATCAGATAGAAAAATTTATATCTCTGGGCTTCCAACTACTTGAAAAATATCTTGTTAATTAGGTTTTTGTAGAAATTGAATGCTCTAAAATATGGTCTCTTATGATTTTTTTGTAAACCCAACTGTTTAAAAGATATTAACGGTTGAAATTTGACTATTTTGGGAAAATTTTTTTATTTCTTATGAATTTTTTAACTCAATGAAAAAAAAAATATTATGAATGATGAAACACATAGTTTTGTAGGAAATTTACTGTTCTATAAAAATGTTCTCCTATGATTTTTCGATTAAGTTAAGCGTTTACGAGATATTCATCGTCAAACATCAATGCATATTAGGGTGGATCAAAAAAATTTTTTTGTTTTCGTTTGGTACTGGAAAAATAGGTTCTAGACACCTCAAGTAAGCCTCCTCCAAAAAATCTATTCATAATAATTTTTTTTCATTGAGTTATAAAATTAATAAGAAATAAAGAATTTTTCCAAAAATAGTCAAATTTCAACCGTTAATATCTTTTAAACGGTTGGGTTTACGAAAAAATCATAAGAGACCATATTTTAAAGCATTCAATTTCCTACAAAACCTAATTAACAAGATATTTTTTCAAGTAGTTGGAAGCGAGATATAAATTTTTCTATCTGATAATAAGAAAAAATAGAAAACCGTTAGGCGGAGGACCTTCCCGTTACAATTAAAAACTCATATTTGGAGAGGCTTTCTTAGAGGTGTCTAGGAACCTATTTTTCCAAGTACCAATTGAAAAAAAAAAAAAAAATTTTTTGAATCACCCTAATATGTATATATATTTCTTTTGTTAATGAATTAGTATTGTTAATGTGATATATTAATATAAAAAAATGAATTTATTGAAAAATTAACTGATAAAATAAAAGACATAAACTTACATAAAAATAGAGCTATAGATTTTCTGATATTCTCTGCATTAGAGTCGACGGTTCCAGAAATGAATAATGGATCAGGTTGTCTCCCGTGGGTGTGCGCTGAAATTTGTTTGCATTTAAAACCATTTCGTGTTTATGTTATCATTCATTTCATTTACAAAATTGTGCAAGACGCAAGAACATTTTATTATTAATATATCTTTTTAATATCGTTGTCAATTCCTTTCCCTATCCTTCTAAACCTTGCCTTCAGATGGCCAAAAGTTTCTCCACAACCCTTCGAGATTTAGATAAGTGGTAATTGAAAATATTCTCGTGATCATCAGCGGCTTGGTTATAGGGATAGGGCTTCATTTGAAACTGAGTAAAGCGAAACGCCGAGTCTCCAAGAACTACAATTGGGACATTAGTGTCACAAAGTTTTGTCGCATTCTCTTTAAGCAGAGGATTTTTTCAAGTCGGATTTTTCAAATATTTGGGAATCATTACAACGACCAGGTGCTCCAACATTAATGTACATAAACCTATATCTAAAAAAACTGTTTTCTAAGTATTTTCCAAAACATGTATTTTGTTAACTTACCTGTAGTCTACGAGGGCTAGTAAACCATTGAGTACCAACCTTGTAGTTGAAATAGTCAACAGCATCAGATGCGGAGGTCCTAATCTCAATATGACATCCATCTGAATTCCCATGTTATGGGTAAAATATTTCAAATTATAGACATTGGGGAAATCCAATTTTTCTAAATCCTTCAACGCACTCAAAATTTTTTTCTTGCAAGAAATGAACTGGCTAAATATTTATATAGTATGTTCCAAGGGCATACAAAGCGATAGCTATTCTTTTTCTAATGGAATACATTGTCTGTATGTTGTATCACGTTTGCCAATGTTTGTTAGCTCATTACATAAAATTTGAATGATTCCCGACTCATTCTGAAGCTCTCCTTGAGGAATTGGTCACTATTGAAAAGCAACGTCGAGCTCCCAAAAGTTACCGTGCCTTTCCTACAAAACATCGTCAAGTGGGAATTTTATAAAATGATGTAATTGCTTTACGTGTTTCCACAAACGTTTTGGCCTATTGTTATTTATTACAAAAAGCAATAAGGAATTTTGCATTTTTATCTCAGTTAATATTTTTTTTCCATTCTAAGTTGCCGTCTTTTCCGTATTTCTGACAACTTCTTTTTATTGCAGGCCAGCAATCTGCATAATCAAGTATACAATCGCGTTCTTTGTTTTTTTTTCCATATCTTAAATTTTTATTATTTTTACTTTTTTAGTTCAACGAGTAAAAATACTGATTGACGAAATTTTATAATTCACCAAGACGAATACAACACAACAAATTTGACAGTTGATAATCTCATTTGCCTATGTAAACGGTAGATTATTGAACAAGCTTACAACGAGATTAAGTTCATATGTAAACATACTATTAGTATCCAGCTCTCAAGAAATGTAAAACTTCATATAAAAAAACGCTTAAGAAACGGTCAAGAAACTTTCCTGCGATAATTGCAAGAAAATACTTATCAATTGTTACGACTTCAACACCTTTGTAAACGTTTATTTTCGCATACAATAACTGCGAATCAAATTCCGCAGCCGGTTAACGCCAGATCACTTTTAAATATGCTCCTGTTTTTAAGAGATCTGTTCCGGAAAATGCATGGTTTTCTTAAACTGACAATTAGTTTATTGTTTTTACTTATTTTAAATTTATTTAAAACTTATTTTATTAAACTTCTTCAAACAACTTGAATTATTAAAAAAAATTTAAATGATACGTAATGTTCTTGGTACCTTATTTATAAACAAAACAATATAATTGTTTTTAACTATTTTTGTGTTTTATTTAATCGATTTGAATTATTCATTCAATTTATGCCTTGTGATTTAATAAATAATATTTTGTCCTTTTAATTTAAAATCGATTAGAATCAAAAGAATCGATTCTGTAAATCCAATCTTGCCATCCCTACGGCATGCTGACGTTTGGCCATACCACCAACAAGCTAAAACACTCTGTTCAACATGTTTTTGGACCGTGCAAAACTGTATAGGACCAGAAGGACTGTTTTGAATAAAATAAATTGATTTTGCTGAAAAATTATTTGTTCCTTTTTTTTTGTTTAAGTCCTGTTTACTTTGGAACGCACCTTTTTATATCTTCCAAGTTTGAGTATATTTGGGACTCGTACGCCAATGCGGAAATATTTTCATGACGGAAATCGGCCGCTTCGACAAAATGAGCAGCTTCTGGAATGAAAAGAACGTTTGAAAAATTTCAGATTGCTATCTCAAAAACTAGGAGACGCGTACATAAATATAAACAAAACATACAGACATTTAAATATATGTGTACATTTTTTTCTGGGGTTTTATGTTCCTTCGGGGCGTTACAAACTTTGTGTCAAATTAATATGCCTTGTTTAGGCATTATATTTCATCAGTTATATTTAAATGAGTTTCCTATGTGGATTAATGCATTTGATTCAAGGAGACCTTTAATGATATTATAATATGAATTTAGCGTTTAAATAAAGCAACGATAAGAGATTCTAATGACGCATTTTTGCTATATTTTCAAACGGATTCATACCGACTGAGTATTAATTTTGATGAGATATGCTAATCAGATATTGCTTAGTACATTCAGTACAACATGTTTTTTTACTAAATATTTCAAAATTTCTAGATATATATAAAATAAAATGCCAAGGGTTTAAATGTTTCAAAGATTGTTACTGATTGTCTAGGAGGCACTAATTCTAAGACCTTTTGATGCGAAGCTCTATACCTTCTAACCACAACCACATTGTATTAGAATTTCCTAAAATTGAGTAAGATTTCAGAATGTTGAATTTTTGAATTTAATCGGTTTTGGTCCGATTGCCCCATGCTCGGCAAGACTGGATATTACACTCGAATAAACAAAATTATAGATAATTTTTGATATTTATCTCAAATTATTTTGTTCATCGTTTGAGAATTCTGAACTAATGAAATTGAAGCTGGTGTCCCAAAGTATGCCACCAATCCTCGCATTTTAATTGCAGAGCAGTGAAACAAATTTAAAGCAATAACTCATTTCAACAAACAAGTTACTTTCTCTCAATCACAAATTTAGCAAGTTGCAAAAAAGTTCAGTCAATCGATGGTTGCGGTAAGCAGCGGAGTCAATATGTTCTGAGTGACTAAATAAGTGTGAGCATGGCAGCGTGGTTTATAATGTTTTGAGGCTATAAATAAGTTGCCAACGCACTTTACGCCACTGGTATCCGAAATCAGGCACTTACTATAAGCTTTTGATATTATAAGAAAACAGAGAACAAAACAAAATCAAGCAACAGAGACGTTCAAAATAGCTGACACACACTCATTGTTATGTAGAAAGTGTTAGGCTAATCGGTAACAACCCATACATGAGCAAAGGAGAAACACAGCCATACCTCGTGGTGGAAGAACATGTATGATTATTTATAGTTACATGCGCGGCATTTTATTTAAGGTTTCCTATACAGAATAAACAAACATTTGATATAGGAAAATTATTGGTCAAACTACCGACTTATGTGACACGGTCTGTTCATCCATCCCTTCCCCACAGCTGGGACGTAAATAAGCAACAAAACTTTTCAGATTGTTTATCAAATATTTGCAGATTTACTTTATTTAACTATTATTCTCATTTGACAGTTTTGAGTTGGGGTTCTGGACGTAAAAATCGCGAAGTTTTGAATTTTCTGGGTTTTTAGTTTTTGCATGCCTTAGTTACGGTATTGCTTTTTGCCTTGCAGGCTCATTTAATTGTCAAATATCTGCAGCTTAGAAACTTCTGACTGACATTTTGAACACAAACCTCGTTAGATTGTCTATGTAATACATTGTTGTTGTTTTAGTAAAAAAATTATTTGTTGCTGTTGTTCATTCAGTGGAAGTTTGTGTAAAGATATTTCTGTCTGCAAATTCTTTTGGCTACAAGAGTGCGAAAGGAAGATAATTTGTATAATAAAATTATAAATATTTTAGAGATTTGCCTTGATTTTTTATTTTAAGGAAAAGGCTGTTATTTGGTGGTTAAGGACTTTTATTTGCTAGACAATATAACAAATAGAAAGAGGTTTGAATATACAAATATATATATGTATCTTATACATAAAAATGCTGAAGGAGTTCAAGAACGACATTCATAAGTATTTCTGAACATTACCTAGTCTCTTATTGATATTCAACTTTAATTTTTTAATATTAATGCCATAATTGACTCAAACAGGTGTATTCAGACTCATAAAGGAGAAAACTATTCAATCAATTATATCGATATGAGCTATTTTTCATTTATTTATTTCTGAATTGTGTCTATGTATTAACAAATATTACTCACATAGCAGCAAACATACCCATTTGGGAACTGGTGATCATAAAAGCTCAAACTTCGATGAGCAGTTATTTTCACTTCAAATTTAAAGATAGTTAAAATCATGAAGATGATAAGATAAACACCTTCTTGCTGTATTGCCACAGCTTAGCTCGAAAATAGATCAGAAGCAAGCAACCATATTCAGGACTAATTAATGGGTTTATAATATTTTCGCATAGCCATCACATTAAGAAGTTGTCATACCTAATTTATATTATATTATATTTAATTATATATTGTGTTTGGAACGATGTTTGTAACTCCCGAAAATAAATATGTAGATATATATAAATGGTCAGCATTATGAGCTGAGTCGATTTCTGTCATGGGCATCTGTGTGTATGTATATACGCGAACTATTCCTTCAGTTTTTGAGATATCGATTAAGAGGAAATATTGCAAGTTCCTTTTTCCAAAATTTATTTGTTGAACCTCCAATTCACTATTTATATACTTGTATGTAGCTGCCATAGAAACTGAATGACCAAACTCATGTCTTTGCATGGAAATTCTTTTATTTGAAGAAATAGCTTCACAAAATTTAGCACAGATTATTGTAAAAAGCAACGGTATCACATCTGAAGAAACTGTTCAATTCGGACTACTGTATAGTACAGTTGTTACACTAACGGACCTATCACTATCAGGATAAATATCTTTAATACCTTTTATGGTATTATAAGAAAATATCAAAGTAT
>NW_026093047.1:0-6182 GCF_024586455.1 Bactrocera neohumeralis | reverse complement strand
TCCCAAAAACCTCTAAAAATGCCTTATGGATATGTTCTATATGTTATATATAGTATATATATAATATATAGTATATAATAATATTATATATATTGTCACTTAATATACAAAACAAACGTATTATCAAAATAAATGTAAATCGCTGAGATATAATAACCAAAATTTAACCATTTTACAACGAAAACTCAAATTTTGTTTGAATATATGAGTAAGATAACCAAAAAATATAATCACTTTAACCACTTTGTAACGAAAACTCAATATATTTTTTTATTTTTACGAAAGTACTTCGGTCTCCCGGGTATTCGCTCGACCAGGTTATTTTTTAGAGCGCGGCCGAAGGCCGCCAACGCAGAAAAGAGTACTACACAAAGTACTTCGGTCACCCCGGGTATTCGCTCGACCAGGTAATTTTAGAGCGCGGCCGACCAGGGTAATTTTTAGGCCGCCAACGCAGAAAGGAGTACCTACGCGAAAGTACTTCAGTCACCCCGATATGATATAAATTTTACAATATTATATAGATTTTTACTTAAATTGTGGCAACACTGGGCTAAACAACAAGTGCTAAATTTTGTGCTGATCATTTATTGGTTGTTTTATTTTCATAAATATCTAATTTTAGTTGCTTAACGATTTGTTAAGTTAGGTGAAAGTAATCAGAAGTGAACATTAAGTACGGTGATTATGCCTCCCAAAAAGTCAACCAGCAAATTGCTTGCGGGGGCTTGTCTTAATGTTATTCGTGAAGGTACCAGCAGCATTCAATGTGCTCAATGCAGCTATTGGCATCACGCTCGGTGTACCGGACTTAGCAGCGAAGAATTTAGGGCTACAGCTAATAAAGTATTAAAAAATAAACCAGTTTGTAAGTACGACAAGTGTCTTTGCGAGGTTAGTGTAAGGATATCAGATGCCCAGCGAGATTCTGAGTTAGTTGAGAATGACATTGACGTCACAGACGACGAGTCCACTCGATAAATATGAAAACCTACTCATCAAACTGTCAAACAAAATTGAGTCTAAAGTTCGATAAATTTAAGCAGTCTATTGAGGGTAACCTCTGAGATATAAAGTGAGATAAATAAATGAACGAGGCTATGTCAGAAAAGTGCTCATTTAGAAAAGAGTTAAGGAAATAGAAGACAAATTAAGTTCATTCTCTTCACTTCCTCCAGAGGGGTCATTACGGGAGATCAATGAGCGTACGAAGTGGGAAGCCAATGTGATCGCATTTAATATTACCGAATTCGAGGCAGTAGACGGTAAAGTACGCCTAGAAGAAGATAGAGCACGGTTATCATCAGTCATTCCTGAAGAGGACTCCATGACGATATGAAATCGTTCAAGCTGCGCAGGCTAGGGCGTCCAACACCCGATCGGTCTCAGGCCTTTGCTGATTGAGACACAGTCTGTCACTTATGCCAAAGTATACTAAGATCCAAACCTGATCCCTGACACACGAGTATCTTTCAAGTCAGATCTCACTCCGGCTCAGCAGTCTCATTTGCACTCATCTCACTCATCTATTCAAAATAACGAATTCATGGACAGCTCCTATATCACACTCATGGAAGGACAGGGATACTTCGACAGGATGAGAGAGAGGTGGTGTCCTGATCGCTTTAAACGAATAATTTAAGCTGAGCTTATATCCATTGGGAACAATAACTCAGAACAGATCTTCATAGGATCAAAGGTGGTAATACTTGTATCATCATTGGGTGCGTATATATACCACCACAATCTAATTATGAAATATACTATGCCCATACTGAATACATTAATACAATTGAGAGAAAAATTTCCGAATTCAAGGATCATGATAGTGGAGACTACAATTTGAATAGCAGTACACCGCGCTTTGAAATAAGCGAGAAGCTGCTGTACGATACCACTGCCCGTATTGAGTGTCAACATTTCAATAACATCTTAAATAAAATAATAAACTGTTGGATTTATGTTTCAGTAATTTGATATCTCAATCAACGAAACTCTGGCTTTCACGACTGTGGATAAATATCACCCGCCTCTGGAGATCTCCTTGGATTTTCAGCCTAGCCTAACCAAATTATCCTCCCTCTTATTCGTTTAAGAAAAATGCCGACATGTGAGTCTTAATGCTTTCTTTTTAAGATCTAACTGGATTGAGCTATACAAAATAAAAGAAGTGGATGATAAGGTTAGTTGGTTTAATAATAAAGTACAAGAAGGTATTTCTGAGTTCGTCCCTGTATATTCGAGGAAACCAAGTAAATTTCCCTGCTGGTTCTCTAAAAGAACTTATAAATAAAAATTAAATTGAAGAAATCTGCACATATCAGATATAGGAGGAATAAAAGTAAGTCAAATTATAGATGTTTTTAGCCAACTGAGACTCGAACGCAAGAAATTAAGTGCCAATATGCTACAAGTCATACATTAATAAAAGTGGAAAATCTAGTCTCTTCAGACAAAAATGAATTCTGGAGGTTTGTCAAGAAAGGGGGTACTGACATGGGAGTCCCAGCTACTATGACATGGAATGACCTAACCGCTCATTCGGGTGCGGAGATTAGTAATATCTTCATCTTACTTCAAAGACACCTATACAATGAGCCCAGCGGAGTTGGTCATCATCAATCTGCTGACATTGTAGGGAAATGTGGAGCTAAATGAATTTGATGCTAACTTCAATGAAGTTTTTAAGCAGCTGTTGGCTCTGGATCCAAAAGGAGCAGGACCTGATGGTCTGCCCAATATATTTATACGCAACTGTGCTGTCGGGCTCAGAACCTATCACGCATATATTCAGAAAGTCTTTTTATCACGGAACCTTTCCATCGGTGGAAATCGTCGTTCATCAGTCCCATCCACAAAAACGGCCCAAGATCTGACGTTACCAATTATAGACCTGTATGTATCCAATCGGCATTAGCAAAATTGTTTGAGAAAATTGTCTTGCCTCAGTTGATATCATCATTCAGAAATATCATTTCTCCTAAGCAGCACGGATTTGTTGGTGGCAGATCCACTACAACAAACTTATATACCTATGTCAACTACATATTGAAGGCCATGGACAGTGGTATTCCAGTTCATTCAATATACACGGACTTTAAAAATTTTTGCAATGCACTGTAGATCTTGCCTATTTTCACCGTTTCTGATATTCACATCTTACAAATACGATATTTGTGAGACATTGGGATTAAACTGCTGTACTTATTATACGACGATTTAACTGGTGTATTCATCTTAAATAAACTTGTTCTGAATGTGAAAAATGCGCAGTGATGTCCTTCACCCGTGCGCATACGCAGGTACCTTTGACTCAAGGTGAACGACCAAGACTCACGGAAGTTGAAGACATCAGAGACCTGGGTATAACTATTGACAGAAGACTAAATTTCAAGAAACACAACGATAAAATTACTTCGCAGGCATACAAAGTACTAGGTTGATTAATCGGATGTGTAGGGAATTTGAGAACAATTGCTCGTTAACCTGCCTATTCTCAGCAATAGTGCTACCTATTCTAGAATATGGAACAGTGATTTGGTCCCCATTCACGGACTCAATGATCAACAGAGTAGAGAGAGAATCAGCACAAGTTCTGCAGCGCTGCTATTTCATAACAGACACTGAAACGATATCAATTCAACTGAAGGCGTCCGAAGAATCCTGAAAATAAATGACCTGAAAATCTCGACGGCAGATAGCAGACCTCATCTTCTTATTCAAAATCCTCAAAGGATTAATTGATGGCCAGAAATCACTTACAGACTTTGAAATCGTACAAATGAGCTTAACCTTAGACAGATGAGGATCCTGAAAAACTTTCCAGATCGAACAAAAACTATGTAATCAATGGCCCAAAGGAAAAGAATCTGTAGATTGGTAAACTCTTTGCACAGTGAGATCAACTTCTTCAGCGGTCTCTACAGAACCTCAGAAAGATCATTAAAAAGGTTTATTAAAATACTAGCATACGAACTGGTTACGAGTTTAATTCCTAATTTTATATGTTTAAGCCCTGTTGTCTTATTTAGAAATTATAATTTTTATTAGATGTATAGTGCCGATTGGCGTTAAATAAATAAATAAATAAATAAATACATATACATATGTATATATACATGTATACGGAACAAGTTTTCACAACTCAATATTATAACTTGAAAACTGTTGGAAAATACTTTTATTATAATTAATATAGAAAAAAAGAATCACGCAAAAGAAAAACAAAGAAAAATCGTTAAGAATCCTACAAATTTGGTGTTTGAGATGTGGCAACGCTCGTTTTCCTCATAATTGTAAACAATCTAACCTTTGCAACGATGAGTGTTCTAAGTGATTTTTTAAATTAATAAATATATTAAAATATTACAAAATAAAAGTGAAATGTGAACTTATTTCAATGTTTAAAGTGTATATTTAAATATAACAAGAGAAAAATGTTAAAAAAAATAGTGAAACATAGAGAAATACCATGTGTTTTTAGTGCAAATTTTTTAAATTTTAATCGGGATATTTTTAAAAAATATAAGTTATTTTTACACTATTTTTACATATTCCTCCTCTGGAGGAGCTACCTATCCGCACATACCCCATTTATATGGAAATTCGTTTTTTTACCCGCCATAAAGTAAAATTTAATTAATTTGAAGTGAAAAATGTGGTAAGAGTGTTTAATGTGGTAAAATAGCTTGTTGGAATGTTCGAATTTTTGCGTTTGCGGTACCTATAACCTATATATTTTTTAATCAGAGTACCTCTTTTTCCAACGGTATCTTCAAATCGCGGCGCCAAAGAAACCGAATTGTGCCTAAAAACAGTGATTACAACAGCAGAGTTGCAAAGACGAAAACCGTTTCTCAGAGCTGTAAAAATATACAAAAGCGGTTTGAATACGCTCGGGGAAGTATGCGAATATTCATATAAGGTGACCCAACGTTTTGGGAAAGGTAATATTTGCTGATGAATCTAAATTTATGGTCTGTGGAGGTGATGGTCCGGGCAAAAGTTTGGCGAAAACCAAATGCAGCATTACTGCCCCCAGAATATAACCCCTACAATCAAACATGGAGGCGGTTCGGTCATGGTATGAGGTATGGCGCAAATTGTGTTGGCAAATTAAGGATTATAGAAGGCATTATGGATAAGGCCTATGTGCATTGTCATTTTAAAAGATAGTTACATTCTAGTGTGGAAATGTTAGATTTGGAAAAGAAATTCTATATTTCTCCAGGACAACGATCTGAAACATTCTTCTAAGGGAGTGGATTCTCTATAACGTCAGACATAAGCTGGAACATCCCCCACAATCTCCCGATCTTAATGTTATCGAACATTTGTGGGATATTTTAAAGCGGAATCTGATAAAACGGGCGCAAATATCATCCATTGCAGGCTAAAGGTAGCATAATGGAAGAATGGAGTAAAGTTACTCCGATATTACAAACAATTGGCATTACTCCATGCCTCCTCGTCTGGCAAACATAATAAAAAATATGCAAGTAGGTCATACAGTACTAATTCATTTATTTAATTTTTATTTTACTAGGCGTATGTAAACTTATGTCAAAGTTCTCAAATGAAAAAAGTGAAATGTTTTGTGTTATTAAATTGGGGTCGGATTTAGTATAAATTCCATTTCAGGAATAAAATGGTATGGTCGGATAGAGGAGATTCTCCAAATCACGAATATATTGTTGCTGGCAGGAAGCTTATAGTTGTTTTCGAGTTATTCATTGTTTTAAGTTGAAAATTTGCAATATTTTTAATTACATATTTTCGATATATAAAATTAATTTGCACTTATATTTTCACTTTTATATACACTAACACATCACTTATTCACTTGCACACATTTATTTTATATAATATAGTGCAAAAATAGCTTTAATAAACTTTTAAATTATTGTGAATTTGATTATTTAAGAATAACAAATGAATTACAAACTGTCATGTAATCAGTGTTACCTTATCAACATCATTTGTATAAATAAATGTGTCAAATAATCAGTGTTACTATAGTAAAATATTTTACAAACTAAAATAAAAATATATACAAAAATATTATACCCTAAATACAGAAATACATAATCGTTGAATAAGCTTGTTAAAATATAAAAAATTAAGTGGTGCCAATTAAAAAAGGTTCTACCGGAGAAAAAAAAGTTTTCCCCTGTTGGGCCGAC
>NW_026093046.1:0-6949 GCF_024586455.1 Bactrocera neohumeralis | reverse complement strand
GTAACTATTTTCATTCTAAAATAAAGTGTATGTAGGCAGCCCCACTTATAAACATTTTCTTCTTGAAAAAATATCAAAATCCCTGACATAAATTAACATAGATAGTTAAGTAAATAAAATAATATAAAATATACTTTTAAGAGGTGACAACCCGAGTTAAGGAGCTATACCAGTGACACTTAAAAAAAAAAATTTATTTGCTTTTTCGATAGCTTATATTTCTATAAATATCATTTAAATTCGGGAAGGTCGTATCTTGAAAAGTTTTTGGATGACAGCGTTCTAAAGAGCGACCGCTCGGAGGTGCAAACATACATATATACATAAGTGAAACTTTAAACGCGTTTTTCTGGAAACGACATTTTTTAAAATTGCTGGCGTCATAACTCAACGAGAAACTGATCAACTTCAAATTAAAACTGAGTATTTTTGAATACCTTTACTATACAATAACCTACGATCTTTTTGATTGGTTGAAAACGACCATTTTTTACCTAAAAAAACTATTTTTTTCAAAATTACGCTATTTTGTTAATTTTTGATATTTTTCAAAGGTCGTAGGTCAATGTATAGGAAATATCTTTAAGTTTAATAAACTTCTCAAATTTTTTTGTTTCAGCTGCTCATTCGGCCGGAATCATGCCAGCAGTTAAAGCACTTTTTTTGGCACCTCCGAATACAGCCTCCGTTATTTTTCCATAATTTTGTAAAAAAAATCTTAAAATATATCTGAAAATATACCTCATTACGTTCAAAGAAGTTCGAAATATTCAATCGCGTACTTTCTCTTAAAAAAATTCACGAAAACCACCTAATTATTCATGCGTCACACTGGTATAGCCCCTTAATGATAATTTATATTTTAGCCTCTTCGAATAAACATATTATATAGATTTTTAATATATCAACACAACATGTTTCCCAAATCCACACTTTTTTTGCTCGCAATTGTAACTACACATGTCTTCAACTTTCAATTGCATTCATTGCAGTCTCTGTCCCCACTCACGTTTCGAATATTATATTCATGCGATTTTGTTTTATCCTTTTATGATACGTCAGTTTCTTGTTTTTTATAAAAACTTTGTATATTTCTTCACTTATCGGCCCACTCATTTGCCCATGTTGCGTGTACGAAAATTGTCACAACTGCATCTTACAATGTTTCCCAATATTTAATTAAATCTCACCTCCTGGCACAACCGCCTGCGCACAATGAGAGCAGCAAGCACCGTAATGAGAAGTTGTTCGCCGCGAAATTCCTTTCGATTTCCTTTTAAGGCGCCTACCAACGCATTGTAACTTTTATGCCACATCAGCATTACTTAATTTCATGTATTTTATCTGTGGCTCTCCATTTCCTTTTTTAGCTACTGCGCCTCAGCTGATGATCTCCAGTGATTTAGTTAACATGCACATTTTCGAAGTTTCTTCCATTTATCAATTTTGGTTTCTTGTTTTATGAATTTTTTACCTTCGGCATGACTTTATTTGGTTAGAAAGTGCAAAAATTCATCAGTGAATCCATAGCGCAGAGATCGCTTTGATCATGATTGAGCTACGAACCAACTCAGACATGCGTGTGTATTTATTTAGTTAATAACAAAACATGGAAACACGTCGAGTAAAAATACGGTGGGTATCGTTTACATATTTATTTTGGAGCATATGGTTTGCAGTGGGACCTTAGGTTTATGGATATTACAAATGAATAGTAAGTCAACTGTTGTAAGTCTAATTAAAAATATTTTTTTGTTTCTGGTGGGTAATTGTGGTTTTAGGTAGAATTTTTCTGGAAGAACGTAATGGACATCGTCTCTTATCTACAAATACTTCGACAGTCCAGATTATGACTTAGAACTTTAACTTTTCTTAGTAAACTTTCATTACACATCTTCTACGAAGCGTGATTAAGTTCAGAACATGATGAAAGAATTATATTTGACACATACAAATATCATATATTCCTTTTTGTTCAAGAACAACTGACTTACCAGACCACACGTTCCACCTATCACATAACGTCGGAGACAATTGTATACCTTAAATAACGATAAATTCGGTGAATAAAAATCGCGGCGCATGTGAAAATGCGCCATTGCAAATCAATAAAACGCAATTGCCAGACGATATCGCTCAAAGCTGGCGTCAAACGAGAATGCAATTGCCAATTATCAGCCATCAATAATGCAATGTTCAGCGTGTCATGTTGCATGTCGCGCACACCGAAAATCAACAAACATATACACACACATACTCGCACACATTTTGGTAGACGATAATGCATTTTGGCAGCGCAGTGATTACGCGCCAACGAGCTTTTGCGTAGCGCAGGCAGCGACGCGCACCGCCCACAGTCAACGACGGTGGGAATGTTGCCGCTGACAGCCTGCAACTGTTGTCAAAGCTGCGGAAAAGTGAAAATGTCGCATACGCAATAGTGCCGCAGAGTTTGTGGCATGCATTTGGGTCGCATGCTCGCGTCTGACAATGAACGCGTGATAAATTGTTTATACAACAACGCGTGAATGCAATCGCTATTTGACAACAATTTGATGTTGCTGAAGTTTTTGAGGAGAGCACTGAGTAAAGTTTTGATAAAAAAATAAGTTGTTTTTTACGATTTTCCGCTTATTGCTCTGTGACAGTTTTAAAACATTTTAATTTTCGCGTCATTTGGATGCCAGCGACAGGTGAATTATTAAATATCATTTAAAACCAAAGATTTTTTTGTATCGAAAAAAGATTGCCTTCCTTAATACATATTTTTATACTCTCGCAACAAAGTTGCTAAGGAGAGTATTATAGTTTTGTTCACATAACGGTTGTTTGTAAGTCCTAAAACTAAAAGAGTCAGATATAGGGTTATATATACCAAAGTGATCAGGGTGACGAGTAGAGTTGAAATCCGGATGTCTGTCTGTCTGTCCGTCCGTCCGTCCGTCCTGTCCCTGCAAGCTGTAACTTGAGTAAAAATTGAGATATCATGATGAAACTTGGTACACGTATTTCTTGGCTCCATAAGAAGGTTAAGTTCGAAGATGGGCGAAATCGGCCCACTGCCACGCCCACAAAATGGCGGAAACCGAAAACCTATAAAGTGTCATAACTAAGCCATAAATAAAGATATTAAAGTGAAATTTGGCACAAAGGATCGCATTAGGGAGGGGCATATTTGGAAGTAATTTTTTTGGAAAAGTGGGCGTGGCCCCGCCCCCTACTAAGTTTTTTGTACATATCTCGGAAATTATTATAGCTATGTCAACCAAACTCTACAGAGTCGTTTTCTTCAGGTATTTCCATATACAGTTCAAAAATGGAAGAAATCGGATAATAACCTCGCCCACCTCCCATACAAAGGTTATGTTGAAAATCACTAAAAGTGCGTTAACCGACTAACAAAAAACGTCAGAAACACTAAATTTTACGGAAGAAATGGCAGAAGGAAGTTGCACCCAGGCTTTTTTTTTTAAATTGAAAATGGGCGTGGCGTCGCCCACTTATGGACCAAAAACCATATCTCGGGAACTACTAGACCGATTTCAATGAAATTCGGTATATAATATTTTCTTAACACCCTGATGACATGTACGAAATATGGGTGAAATCAGTTCACAACCACGCCTTCTTCCAATATAACGCTATTTTGAATTCCATCTGATGCCTTCTCTGTATAATACTATATACATTAGGAACCAATGATGATAGCGGAATAAAACTTTACACAAATACGGTATTTGAAAAATATGTAAATGACTGATAATGAAATCTCGATTATCACTTTATCGTGCGAGAGTATAAAATGTTCGGTGACACCCGAACTTAGCTCTTCCTTACTTGTTTTCTATGTCAATAAAATAAAGGAATTGGGGCTTGAGCCGCATTCCTTTCGACCAGCCAAACTGTCAACAAGGAATACTATTTGAGTAATATGCGTCGCTTGCGCGAGCTATTCTACCTTTGGTTTTTGCACCACAATAATGAAATTTCGTTAAAATTCTAACCAATATCGTGCCGCAACCACCGTATTCACCTGATTAGGTCCACGTGACTGCTGTTTTTTCAGCAATCTCAAACTACCGCTCTGGAAAAACCATTTTGAGTCAATTGAAGACCGTAAAGGTCTTCAGGTTATGAGGTTTTGAAACAAACGTTGGCACAAGTGTATTGGGACCGAGGGGGATTACTTTCAGGGAACGACATAGATTTTGAAGGATACATTAAGAATTTTAGAACTATGAGCAACATATTACTAGTTTTTGCTCATAGCAGTATTGACGCTGGTGCAATATTCTGCGAAATTAGTTATAAATAAAATGTACAAATTGGAAAGTTAAAACACGAGGCCGGTTGATGAACTTCTGAAATTATGAACCGAAACATGCATATTTTATTATGTGTTTACAGAACTACTCAAAAAACAAAGTATCTACATATGTATGTATATGAATATATTCCTATTTATTTCACCGTGCTAAAAAAATGTTTTTTTGATACACAAGCAATTTCTCAAACTCAAACTATGATTATAAAAAATATCAATGAAAGTAATTATTTTGTCACTATATTAAAATAATATGTTAATTTATTAATCCACAGCATGTTACTTTCAAAAATTGTTTTAATAACAATATGTGTACTAATTATAACGTTTTTTATTATTTTGTTATAATGTATTGATATTAATATTAAATTTTAATTAAGCTCCATAGTAAATGCTTTGTTTATCATTCCAAAAAAAAAAATGCAATTAAAAGACTAAATCAAATTAATGCCGTTTTCACGTAAACAGTAAACAATTACCTTAATAATAAATTGCTTTTAAATAAATTTTATTCTACAGTTTTCACGACTTTTTTCATTACTTTTTTTAACATAAAAATTTTATTTTAGACAATCATTTATTGAACTAAATCACTTTTAGCAAAGTCACATACCTAATTGAGCGCCAATTCGAGGCTTATTAACTGCCACTCAATTAGATATGTGACTATTATAAAATTAGCTTAAACTTAAACTTAAAGTTACTCATGTATAGATATTTACAGTGGCGAGAAAAAATGAGTATGTGCTTCGTGTCAGAGAGAAGGCAGTACAGTAAAAACCAAATAAATCCGTGAGTTGTTTTGGTTTTATTAATTTTTTTCTTAGAATTCGTACTGTGACATTTTCAATGATTAAAAGGAAATGGATTAAAGTCGACAACAATTTTAATATAATATATCAGAAAAATATAGTAAATATGTATATCAAAATATATGATCTCAAGCAAAAAACCGTGAAAAAAATGTGACATTAAAATGTTTTCTAATAATATTTGTATTGAAGATATCATATGTCCAAGTTGATATTCTCTATTAGTTATATGACTAATGAATATTATTGCAAAAATATTGAAAAACTTTGCTTTATTTCATTTCAGGTAAGCTTTCAAGCTGAATTACTGCTACTTATGAGGTCACAAATACGAAAAGATATTAATAATATATAAATCTTACTAAAAATGATGCTTGCAAATTTCAAAAACTTGGTGAGAAAAATCCAATTATATGATTTTGAAAAAATATATATTTTTATGTATTCTGAAAATTGTGAGTCTTAACACTAATATGTTACGTAGCGAAAAGAAGAAACGACTGGCGCGCTGTTGTTAACTCGGCTATAATCGCGTAAGCGGTGTCTACGCCAATTAAGAAGAAGAAGAACACTAATATGAAAATCCCTTATATTCTTATTTCTTAGTGCTAAGAAAGTCTAAAATAACCTTTAAAAGTAGGTCTAAATACTGAGAGCTAATTTAAGGAGTTAAACCAGTATAGCGCTTTAATAAATCCAATTCGATAATTAGAGAAAAAGTAATCGAATTTATCTCTGTCTCATTGAAATTGACGACCAATCTTCGGAACTACAATAAAAATGAAGAAATTGTTCGATGTTCACGCTGTTCATATTGTTACTGTGATTCTAGGGTAAAGTTTCAATTATATACATATACATACATATGTATATGGATATGTGGTTTAATCACAGAGTACTAGGATCGCACGATTTAAAAACTGCAGTTTTGTGAAAAAGATCGTTTTTAAAAAACAAAGAGTACCGTAAACAGGTATCTTTGGACTTGCTTCACAGATGATCAATAAGGAGTTCTATGATTTTTTCTTGTTCCCCAAACTGAAATTGCAGCTCCGTGGAACCCGTTTATAGTCGATCGAAGCGATAAATAAAAATTCGCTGAAGGAGCTGAAGCCCATCCAAAAAGTGCATATGAAAAGCGTTTCGAGGACTGGAAAAATTGTTGTATTACATCTAGTTGGGATTATTTTGAAGGCAACGAAATAAATAGTATTGAAGGATAATTAAATATTTTGAGTTTTATTTACAATTTCCGGGTATCTCTATATAACTATGACACCTTCTTATAAAGCACATATGTATATCATTATTATTAAAATCAGTAAAAATTGTAGGAGGAAATTCAAAATCCTAGAATTCATGTTCAGTAGATAACATCTTGATCTTCTCTTCCCACTGTCAGCTGGTTAATTTACTTCAGTAAATTAAGAAATTTGCGCTTACAAATAGGTGAACTCGTGTTGAACAAACTGTAGCACTCACTCGTAAATATGTATGAATATGTACTAGATGTGGCACGAACACATCTCACGAATAAGTAAACAGCAAGCAGATTTTGCATTTTTACACGCGCATATTCATGCAACGCGCATATCTTGCAACCATCAATATGAACAACACTTATTAGCGGCATGAGAATTGCTATGCACCCAAACACATGTACCGCGCAAGGCAAGCCACGTAATTGTGGCACGTTGCATGTTGCTTACTCTGATTGCGTTTAAATTTAGAAAGTAATTTAAACATTTTAACACTCGCCATACAGATAAACACCTACCACTACCGGCACATACTTAAATGGTATTATGTGTGC
>NW_026093045.1:0-11851 GCF_024586455.1 Bactrocera neohumeralis | reverse complement strand
ATTAACCTAAAGATGTTAAACTAATGATTTAAAGCAACTCAATATCGACTGCCTAATGTGTATATACAAGAAAATCGACTTTATACCTGAATATGAGATTATCGAATTCTTCCAAATGCACTGCCGTTATGGCTTTATGTCAACTTCAGTAAGATGAAGAAGGTAAATAAACTTAAAGATGTTAATATCAATATCGACTGCTTAATGTGTATATACAAGAAAATGGACTCTATACCTGAATATAAGATTGTCGAATTCTTCCAAATGCACTGCCGTTATGGTCTTATGTCAACTTCAATAAGATGAAGAAGGTAAATCAACTTAAAGATGTTAAATTAATGACTATTTAAAGCAACTCAATATCGACTTCTAAATGTGTATATACAATAAAATCGACTTTTTACCTGAATATAAGATTGTCGAATTCTTCCAAATGTACTGCCGTTATGGCCTTATGTCAACTTCAATAAGATGAAGAAGGTAAATTAACTTAAAGATGTTAAATTAATGATTTAAAGCAACTCAATATCGACTGCTTAATGTGTATATACAAGAAAATCGACTTTATACCTGAATATAAGATTGTCGAATTCTTCCAAAATGCACTGCCGTTATGACTTTATGTCAACTTCAGTAAGATGAAGAAGGTAAATTAACTTAAAGATGTTAAATTAATGATTTAAAGCAACTCAATATCGACTGCTTAATGTGTATATACAAGAAAATCGACTTTATACCTGAATATAAGATTGTCGAATTCTTCCAAATGCACTGCCGTTATGGCTTTATGTCAACTTCAATAAGATGAAGAAGGTAAATTAACTTAAAGATGTTAAATTAATGATTTAAAGCAACTCAATATCGACTGCTTAATGTGTATATACAAGAAAATGGACTTTATACCTGAATATAAGATTGTCGAATTCTTCCAAATGCACTGCCGTTATGGCTTTATGTCAACTTCAGTAAGATGAAGAAGGTAAATTAACTTAAAGATGTTAAATTAATGATTTAAAGCAACTCAATATCGACTGCTAAATGTGTATATACAAGAAAATCGACTTTACCTGAATATAAGATTGTCGAATTCTTCCAAATGCACTGCCGTTATGGCTTTATGTCAACTTCAGTAAGATGAAGAAGGTAAATTAACTTAAAGATGTTAAATTAATGATTTAAAGCAACTCAATATCGACTGCTAAATGTGTATATACAAGAAAATCGACTTTTTACCTGAATATAAGATTATCGAATTCTTCCAAATGCACTGCCGTTATGGCTTTATGTCAACTTCAGTAAGATGAAGAAGGTAAATTAACTTAAAGATGTTAAATTAATGATTTAAAGCAACTCAATATCGACTGCTAAATGTGTATATACAAGAAAATGGACTTTATACCTGAATATAAGATTGTCGAATTCTTCCAAATGCACTGCCGTTATGGCTTTATGTCAACTTCAGTAAGATGAAGAAGGTAAATTAACTTAAAGATGTTAAATTAATGATTTAAAGCAACTCAATATCGACTGCTTAATGTGTATATACAAGAAAATCGACTTTTATACCTGAATATAAGATTGTCGAATTCTTCCAAATGCACTGCCGTTATGGCTTTATGTCAACTTCAATAAGATGAAGAAGGTAAATTAACTTAAAGATGTTAAATTAATGATTTAAAGCAACTCAATATCGACTGCTAAATGTGTATATACAAGAAAATCGACTTTATACCTGAATATAAGATTGTCGAATTCTTCCAAATGCACTGCCGTTATGGCTTTATGTCAACTTCAGTAAGATGAAGAAGGTAAATTAACTTAAAGATGTTAAATTAATGATTTAAAGCAACTCAATATCGACTGCTTAATGTGTATATACAAGAAAATGGACTTTATACCTGAATATAAGATTGTCGAATTCTTCCAAATGCACTGCCGTTATGGCTTTATGTCAACTTCAGTAAGATGAAGAAGGTAAATTAACTTAAAGATGTTAAATTAATGATTTAAAGCAACTCAATATCGACTGCTAATGTGTATATACCTGAAAATCGACTTTTTACCTGAATATGAGATTATCGAATTCTTCCAAATGCACTGCCGTTATGGCTTTATGTCAACTTCAGTAAGATGAAGAAGGTAAATTAACTTAAAGATGTTAAATTAATGATTTAAAGCAACTCAATATCGACTGCTAAATGTGTATATACAAGAAAATCGACTTTATACCTGAATATAAGATTGTCGAATTCTTCCAAATGCACTGCCGTTATGGCTTTATGTCAACTTCAGTAAGATGAAGAAGGTAAATTAACTTAAAGATGTTAAATTAATGATTTAAAGCAACTCAATATCGACTGCTAAATGTGTATATACAAGAAAATGACTTTATACCTGAATATAAGATTGTCGAATTCTTCCAAATGCACTGCCGTTATGGCTTTATGTCAACTTCAGTAAGATGAAGAAGGTAAATTAACTTAAAGATGTTAAATTAATGATTTAAAGCAACTCAATATCGACTGCTTAATGTGTATATACAAGAAAATGGACTTTTTACCTGAATATAAGATTGTCGAATTCTTCCAAATGCACTGCCGTTATGGCTTTATGTCAACTTCAGTAAGATGAAGAAGGTAAATTAACTTAAAGATGTTAAATTAATGATTTAAAGCAACTCAATATCGACTGCTTAATGTGTATATACAAGAAAATGACTTTTACCTGAATATAAGATTGTCGAATTCTTCCAAATGCACTGCCGTTATGGCTTTATGTCAACTTCAGTAAGATGAAGAAGGTAAATTAACTTAAAGATGTTAAATTAATGATTTAAAGCAACTCAATATCGACTGCTAATGTGTATATACAAGAAAATCGACTTTATACCTGAATATAAGATTGTCGAATTCTTCCAAATGCACTGCCGTTATGGCTTTATGTCAACTTCAGTAAGATGAAGAAGGTAAATTAACTTAAAGATGTTAAATTAATGATTTAAAGCAACTCAATATCGACTGCTTAATGTGTATATACAAGAAAATCGACTTTTATACCTGAATATAAGATTGTCGAATTCTTCCAAATGCACTGCCGTTATGGCTTTATGTCAACTTCAGTAAGATGAAGAAGGTAAATTAACTTAAAGATGTTAAATTAATGATTTAAAGCAACTCAATATCGACTGCTTAATGTGTATATACAAGAAAATCGACTTTTTACCTGAATATAAGATTGTCGAATTCTTCCAAATGCACTGCCGTTATGGCTTTATGTCAACTTCAGTAAGATGAAGAAGGTAAATTAACTTAAAGATGTTAAATTAATGATTTAAAGCAACTCAATATCGACTGCTTAAATGTGTATATACAAGAAAATCGACTTTTTACCTGAATATAAGATTGTCGAATTCTTCCAAATGCACTGCCGTTATGGCTTTATGTCAACTTCAATAAGATGAAGAAGGTAAATTAACTTAAAGATGTTAAATTAATGATTTAAAGCAACTCAATATCGACTGCTAAATGTGTATATACAAGAAAATCGACTTTTACCTGAATATAAGATTGTCGAATTCTTCCAAATGCACTGCCGTTATGGCTTTATGTCAACTTCAATAAGATGAAGAAGGTAAATTAACTTAAAGATGTTAAATTAATGATTTAAAGCAACTCAATATCGACTGCTAAATGTGTATATACAAGAAAATCGACTTTTACCTGAATATAAGATTGTCGAATTCTTCCAAATGCACTGCCGTTATGGCTTTATGTCAACTTCAATAAGATGAAGAAGGTAAATTAACTTAAAGATGTTAAATTAATGATTTAAAGCAACTCAATATCGACTGCTTAATGTGTATATACAAGAAAATCGACTTTATACCTGAATATAAGATTGTCGAATTTTTCCAAATGCACTGCCGTTATGGCTTTATGTCAACTTCAATAAGATGAAGAAGGTAAATTAACTTAAAGATGTTAAATTAATGATTTAAAGCAACTCAATATCGACTGCTTAATGTGTATATACAAGAAAATCGACTTTATACCTGAATATAAGATTGTCGAATTTTTCCAAATGCACTGCCGTTATGGCTTTTATGTCAACTTCAGTAAGATGAAGAAGGTAAATTAACTTAAAGATGTTAAATTAATGATTTAAAGCAACTCAATATCGACTGCTTAATGTGTATATACAAGAAAATCGACTTTTACCTGAATATAAGATTGTCGAATTCTTTCCAAATGCACTGCCGTTATGGCTTTATGTCAACTTCAGTAAGATGAAGAAGGTAAATTAACTTAAAGATGTTAAATTAATGATTTAAAGCAACTCAATATCGACTGCTTAAATGTGTATATACAAGAAAATCGACTTTATACCTGAATATAAGATTGTCGAATTCTTCCAAATGCACTGCCGTTATGGCTTTATGTCAACTTCAGTAAGATGAAGAAGGTAAATTAACTTAAAGATGTTAAATTAATGATTTAAAGCAACTCAATATCGACTGCTTAATGTGTATATACAAGAAAATCGACTTTATACCTGAATATAAGATTGTCGAATTCTTCCAAATGCACTGCCGTTATGGCTTTATGTCAACTTCAGTAAGATGAAGAAGGTAAATTAACTTAAAGATGTTAAATTAATGATTTAAAGCAACTCAATATCGACTGCTTAATGTGTATATACAAGAAAATCGACTTTATACCTGAATATAAGATTGTCGAATTCTTCCAAATGCACTGCCGTTATGGCTTTATGTCAACTTCAGTAAGATGAAGAAGGTAAATTAACTTAAATATGTTAAATTAATGATTTAAAGCAACTCAATATCGACTGCTTAATGTGTATATACAAGAAAATCGACTTTATACCTGAATATAAGATTGTCGAATTCTTCCAAATGCACTGCCGTTATGGCTTTATGTCAACTTCAGTAAGAAGAAGAAGGTAAATTAACTTAAAGATGTTAAATTAATGATTTAAGGCAATTCAATATCGACTGCTAAATGTGTATATACAAGAAAATCGACTTTATACCTGAATATAAGATTGTCGAATTTTTCCAAATGCACTGCCGTTATGGCAAGAAAATTTTATGTCAACTTCAGTAAGATGAAGAAGGTAATTAACTTAAAGATGTTAAATTAATGATTTAAAGCAACTCAATATCGACTGCTTAATGTGTATATACAAGAAAATCGGACTTTATCCTGAATATAAGATTGTCGAATTTCTTTCCAAATGCACTGCCGTTATGGCTTTATATGTCAACTTCAGTAAGATGAAGAAGGTAAATTAACTTAAAGATGTTAAATTAATGATTTAAAGCAACTCAATATCGACTGCTTAACGTGTATATACAAGAAAATCGACTTTATACCTGAATACAAGATTGTCGAATTTTTCCAAATGCACTGCCCTTATGGTTTTATGTCAACTTCAGCAAGATAAAGAAGGTTAATTTACTTAAATATTAGATCTTAATGCATTGGAGCAACTCAATATCGACTGCTTAATGTGTTTATACAAGAAAATGGACTTTTTACCTGAATATAAGGTTGTGGAATTATTCCAAATGCACTGCCGTTATGGTTTTATGTCAATTTCAGAAAGATGAAGAAGGTTTGTTAACTTAAATATGTTAAATTAATGATTTAAAGCAACTCAATAACGACTGCTAAATGTGTATACACACGAAAATCAACTTTATACCTGAATATAAGATTGTCGAATTCTTCCAAATGCACTGCCGTTATGGCCTTATGTCAACTTCAGTAAGATGAAGAAGGTAAATTAACTTAAATATGTTAAATTAATGATTTAAAGCAACTCAGTATCGACTGCTAAATGTGTTTATACAAAAAAATCGGCTCTATACCTGAATATAAGATTGTCGAATTCTTCCAAATGCACTGCCGTTATGGCCTTATGTCAACTTCAGTAAGATGAAGAAGGTAAATTAACTGAAAGATGTTAAATTAATGATTTGAAGAAACTCAGTATCGACTGCTAAATGTGTTTATACAAAAAAATCGGCTCTATACCTGAATATAAGATTGTCGAATTCTTCCAAATGCAACTGCCGTTATGGCTTTATGTCAACTTCAATAAGATGAAGAAGGTAAATTAACTAAAGATGTTAAATTAATGACTAAAGGCAACTCAGTATCGACTGCTTGTCGTACTATACAAGAAAATCGACTTTTTACCTGAATATAAGATTATCGAATTCTTCCAAATGCACTGCCGTTATGGCTTTATGTCAACTTCAGTAAGATGAAGAAGGTAAATTAACTTAAAGATGTTAAATTAATGATTTAAGGCAATTCAATATCGACTGCTAAAGGTGTATATACAAGAAAATCGACTTTATCCCTGAATATAAGATTGTCGAATTCTTCCAAATGCACTGCCGTTATGGCCTTATGTCAACTTCAGTAAGATGAAGAAGGTAATTAACTTAAAGATGTTAAATTAATGATTTAAAGCAACTCAGTATCGACTGCTAAATGTGTATATACAAGAAAATCTAATTTATACCTGAATATAAGATTATCGAATTCTTCCAAATGCGCTGCCGTTATTGCTTTATGTCAACTTCAGTAAGATGAAGAAAGGTTAATTAACTTAAATATGTTGAATTAATGATTTGAAGCAACTCAATATCGACTGCTTAATGTGTATTTACAAGAAAATCGACTTTATACCTGAATATAAGATTGTCGAATTCTTCCAAATACACTGCCGTTATGGATTTATGTCAACTTCAGTAAGATGAAGAAGGTAAATTAACTTAAATATGTTAAATTAATGATTTAAAGCAACTCAATATCGACTGCTTAATGTGTATATACAAAAAATTCGACTCTATACCTGAATATAAGATTGTCGAATTCTTCCAAATGCACTGCCGTTATGGCCTTTATGTCAACTTCAGTAAGATGAAGAAGGTAAATTAACTTAAAGATGTTAAATTAATGATTTAAAGCAACTCAATATCGACTGCTTAATGTGTATATACAAGAAAATGGACTTTACACCTGAATATAAGATTGTCGAATTCTTCCAAATGCACTGCCGTTATGGCCTTATGTCAACTTCAATAAGATGAAGAAGGTAAATTAACTTAAAGATGTTAAATTAATGATTTAAGGCAATTCAATATCGACTGCTAAATGTGTATATACAAGAAAATCGACTTTATACCTTAATATAAGATTGTCGAATTCTTCCAAGTGCACTGCCGTTATGACTTTATGTCAACTTCAGTAAGATGAAGAAGGTAAATTAACTTAAATATGTTAAATTAATGATTTAAAGCAACTCAATATCGACTGCTTAATGTGTATATACAAGAAAATCGACTTTATACCTGAATATAAGATTGTCGAATTCTTCCAAATGCACTGCCGTTATGGCCTTATGTCAACTTCAATAAGATGAAGAAGGTAAATTAACTTAAAGATGTTAAATTAATGATTTAAAGCAACTCAATATCGACTGCTTAATGTGTATATACAAGAAAATGGACTTTTACCTGAATATAAGATTGTCGAATTCTTCCAAATGCACTGCCGTTATGGCCTTATGTCAACTTCAATAAGATGAAGAAGGTAAATTAACTTAAATATATTAAATTAATGATTTAAAGCAACTCAATATCGACTGCTAAATGTGTATATACAAGAAAATCGACTCTATACCTGAATATAAGATTGTCGAATTCTTCCAAATGCACTGCTGTTATGGCTTTATGTCAACTTCGGTAAGATGAAGAAGGTTAATTAACTTAAATATGTTAAATTAATGATTTAAAGCAATTCAATATCGACTGCTAAATGTGTACATACAAAAGAAAATCGACTTTATACCTGAATATAAGATTGTCGAATTCTCCCAAATGCACTGCCGTTATGACTTTATGTCAACTTCAGTAAGATGAAGAAGGTAAATTAACTTAAATATGTTAAATTAATGATTTAAAGCAACTCAATATCGACTGCTTAAAATGTGTATATACAAGAAAATGACTTTATACCTGAATATAAGATTGTCGAATTCTTCCAAATGCACTGCCGTTATGGCCTTATGTCAACTTCAATAAGATGAAGAAGGTAAATTAACTTAAATATGTTAAATTAATGATTTAAAGCAACTCAATATCGACTGCTAAATGTGTATTGACAAGAAAATGGACTTTATACCTGAATATAAGATTATCGAATTCTTCCAAATGCATTGCCGTTATGGCTTTATGTCAACTTCAAGAAGATGAAGAAGGTAAATTAACTTAAAGATGTTAAATTAATGATTTAAGGCAATTCAATATCGACTACTAAATGTGTATATACAAGAAAATCGACTTTATACCTGAATATAAGTATGTCGAATTCTTCCAAATGCACAGCCGTTATGGCTTTTATGTCAACTTCAGTAAGATGAAGAAGGTAAATTAACTTAAAGATGTTAAATTAATGATTTAAAGCAACTCAATATCGACTGCTAAATGTGTATATACAAGAAAATGGACTTTATTCCTGAATAGAAGATTGTCGAATTCTTCCAAATGCACTGCCGTTATGGCCTTATGTCAACTTCAGTAAGATGAAGAAGGTAAATTAACTTAAAGATGTTAAATTAATGATTTAAAGCAACTCAATATCGACTGCTAAATGTGTATATACAAGAAAATCGACTTTATACCTGAATATAAGATTGTCGAATTCTTCCAAATGCACTGCCGTTATGGCTTTTGTCAACTTCAGCAAGATGAAGAAGGTTAATTATCTAAAATATTTGATGTTAATGATTTAAAGCAACTCAGTATCGACTGCTTAATGTGTATATACAAGAAAATGGACTTTATACCTGAATATAAGATTGTCGAATTCTTCCAAATGCACTGCCGTTATGGCCTTATGTCAACTTCAATAAGATGAAGAAGGTAAATTAACTTAAAGATGTTAAATTAATGATTTAAAGCAACTCAATATCGACTGCTAAATGTGTATATACAAGAAAATCGACTTTTTACCTGAATATAAGATTGTCGAATTCTTCCAAATGCACTGGCGTTATGGCTTTATGTCAACTTCAGAAGATGAAGAAGGTAAATTAACTTAAAGATGTTAAATTAATGATTTAAAGCAACTCAATATCGACTGCTTAATGTGTATATACAAGAAAATGGACTTTATACCTGAATATAAGATTGTCGAATTATTCCAAATGCACTGCCGTTATGGCTTTATTTCAACTTCAGTAAGATGAAGAAGAAATTAACTTAAAGATGTTAAATTAATGATTTAAAGCAACTCAATATCGACTGCTTAATGTGTATATACAAGAAAATCGACTTTTTACCTGAACATAAGATTGTCGAATTTTTCCAAATGCACTGCCGTTATGGCTTTATGTCAACTTCAGTAAGATGAAGAAGGTAAATTAACTTAAATATGTTAAATTAATGATTTAAAGCAACTCAATATCGACTGCTTAAATGTGTTTATACAAGAAAATGGACTTTATACCTGAATATAAGATTGTCGAATTCTTCCAAATGCACTGGCATTATGGCTTTATGTCAACTTCAGTAAGATGAAGAAGGTAAATTAACTTAAAGATGTTAAATTAATGATTTAAAGCAACTCAATATCGACTGCTTAATGTGTATATACAAGAAAAATGGACTTATACCTGAATATAAGATTGTCGAATTTTCCAATGCACTGCCGTTATGGCTTTGATATGTCAACTTCAAGAAGATACATATTTATTAACTTGGAAGATGTTAAATTAACGATTTAAAGCAATCAATATCGACTGCTAAATGTATATATTAACTTAAAGATGTTAAATTAATGATTTAAAGCAACTCAATATCGACTGCTAAATGTGTATATACAAGAAAATCGACTTTATACCTGAATATAAGATTGTCGAATTCTTCCAAATGCACTGCCGTTATGGCTTTATGTCAACTTCAAGAAGATGAAGAAGGTAAATTAACTTAAATATGTTAAATTAATGATTTAAAGCAACTCAATATCGACTGCTTAAATGTGTATATACAAGAAAATCGACTTTATACCTGAATATAAGATTGTCGAATTCTTCCAAATGCACTGCCGTTATGGCTTTATGTCAACTTCAATAAGATGAAGAAGGTAAATTAACTTAAAGATGTTAAATTAATGATTTAAAGCAACTCAATATCGACTGCTAAATGTGTATATACAAGAAAATCGACTTTATACCTGAATATAAGATTGTCGAATTCTTCCAAATGCACTGCCGTTATGGCTTTATGTCAACTTCAATAAGATGAAGAAGGTAAATTAACTTAAAGATGTTAAATTAATGATTTAAAGCAACTCAATATCGACTGCTTAATGTGTATATACAAGAAAATGGACTTTATACCTGAATATAAGATTGTCGAATTCTTCCAAATGCACTGCCGTTATGGCTTTATGTCAACTTCAATAAGATGAAGAAGGTAAATTAACTTAAAGATGTTAAATTAATGATTTAAAGCAACTCAATATCGACTGCTAAATGTGTATATACAAGAAAATCGACTTTATACCTGAATATAAGATTGTCGAATTCTTCCAAATGCACTGCCGTTATGGCCTTATGTCAACTTCAATAAGATGAAGAAGGTAAATTAACTAAAGATGTTAAATTAATGATTTAAAGCAACTCAATATCGACTGCTAAATGTGTATATACAAGAAAATGGACTTTTTACCTGAATATAAGATTGTCGAATTCTTCCAAATGCACTGCCGTTATGGCTTTATGTCAACTTCAATAAGATGAAGAAGGTAAATTAACTTAAAGATGTTAAATTAATGATTTAAAGCAACTCAATATCGACTGCTAAATGTGTATATACAAGAAAATCGACTTTTTACCTGAATATAAGATTGTCGAATTCTTCCAAATGCACTGCCGTTATGGCTTTATGTCAACTTCAATAAGATGAAGAAGGTAAATTAACTTAAAGATGTTAAATTAATGATTTAAAGCAACTCAATATCGACTGCTAAATGTGTATATACAAGAAAATCGACTTTATACCTGAATATAAGATTGTCGAATTCTTCCAAATGCACTGCCGTTATGGCTTTATGTCAACTTCAATAAGATGAAGAAGGTAAATTAACTTAAAGATGTTAAATTAATGATTTAAAGCAACTCAATATCGACTGCTTAATGTGTATATACAAGAAAATGGACTTTATACCTGAATATAAGATTGTCGAATTCTTCCAAATGCTTAGCCGTTATGGCTTTATGTCAACTTCAATAAGATGAAGAAGGTAAATTAACTTAAAGATGTTAAATTAATGATTTAAAGCAACTCAATATCGACTGCTTAATGTGTATATACAAGAAAATGGACTTTATACCTGAATATATAGATTGTCGAATTCTTCCAAATGCACTGCCGTTATGGCTTTATGTCAACTTCAGTAAGATGAAGAAGGTAAATTAACTTAAAGATGTTAAATTAATGATTTAAAGCAACTTCGACTTTATACTGAATATAAGATTGTCGAATTCTTCCAAATGCACTGCCGTTATGGCTTTATGTCAACTTCAGTAAGATGAAGAAGGTAAATTAACTTAAAGATGTTAAATTAATGATTTAAAGCAACTCAATATCGACTGCTTAATGTGTATATACAAGAAAATGGACTCTATACCTGAATATAAGATTGTCGAATTCTTCCAAATGCACTGCCGTTATGACTTTATGTCAACTTCAATAAGATGAAGAAGGTAAATTAACCTAAAGATGTTAAATTAATGATTTAAAGCAACTCAATAT
>NW_026093044.1:0-16183 GCF_024586455.1 Bactrocera neohumeralis | reverse complement strand
GGGGTTTTGGGGAATGCTGGTAAACGTGGTTGCATTTCCCGTGTTGAGCACTATTAGACTTAGGCGCGCAGCCATTTCTAGAATACGCTTTCCCCTCGAGTCCATATTTGGCATACCCCACTCTACGGCTTTGGAATTTAGGTCTCCGGCGATAATTAGTTGACCTTCTATAGACCTGGCTGTGTCCTCAATATTGTCTAGCTTTTCTTGGAATTCCTGTATGCTATCGCTTTTCGTCAAGTAGCAGCTAATTACTGTAAAAAGGTCGCATTTGGCCCAGACAAAACCATTGCCGTTCCCTTTGTCTACAGTGATGGCGTTACTCCCTGGTGGTAGCCATATAGCGGCGGTCGAGCTGCTATCTTCCAGCCAGGTACCTCTCTCTTTCTTTTTGTATTGCTCGCTTATGATGATTAACTCGTAGGCGTTCTCCACCACCATTTGCGACAGTTGTGCGTCAGCAGCCTTGCATCTATGCATATTGGCCTGTAAGATATTCATTTGTTTTGGTATTTCCTATATACCATACATTTTGCGGAACCCGGGATATGGTAAACTTTTTCGTGTTTAGCCTCCACGCAGAGGCAGCATGAGGGAGGCTATGTGCACTCTTTCATTTTGTGACCTGGTTGGCCGCACTTTATGCAAGCACCTTGTCCTCTTCTATCGGGTCCTTTGCAGTCCCAGGTTAAGTGCCCTGGTCCAAAGCAACGAAAGCATCTTTTTGGGGTTTCCGATTTAAGCCGATTTTTATGCGTGCCTGTCGCCTCAGCTCTGACCTGCTCTCTTGTGTTAGGTGCTATTATGCTTATCGTCAAGTCTCCGATGAAGTCATGCAGCACTTTTTTTACCGCCTCTGCTGCTTCCTCTTTTGTTGAAAGGGAGTCGAGGTCTCTAATCCCTATTGCGGCTTTTGATTTATGGTCGGCCACAGTTGCGGATTCTCGGAGGGTCGTCTTGAGTGCCTCGCAGAAACTGGCTTTTGTGGATTGTCCCTTCTCCAGCTCCAGTAGTAAAGCCCCGGCTATTGTTTTGCGGATTTCGTTGATCCTCACCTCTGCTTCTCTTAGGTTTACCTTGCTACTGATATTCTTGAGGACCTCGGCGTAACTATTTCCTTCTGCTGGCTTAATGATTACGTCCTCCGATTGTCGTTTTGGCCTGCTTTTTGCTCTCTGGTTTAAAACGGTATTCCTCCCTTGTTGTCTTCCCTCTTTTGGGTTTTTGTTTTCCGTTCCTTCGATTGTGAGTATATTCCTTGCTTTTTTGGGCAAGACTTTCTGCCACTGGCCGTCCTTTTCGCTTCTTGGTCGCACTGTTTCTCGAGGCTCGAGGTTGTTGGCTTAGGAGTCCGTTTTCTGCGATGAGCCAGTTTCTGCGGTAGCTCTTCATTACATCAAAGAGTTCGTCCAGCTGTGCCGCTCCGTTTTTGACATCCAAGCTGACGTTCTTTTGCTTTGCCATCGCCGTCTTCATGATTTATACAATACTCGTGCATTTTTCCAAAGATTCCTCTTCTGCTCGTCTCATTTGAGTGATGTACTCCTGTTTCGGCGAGTTTTGAGGTCTTTCTGTGGTAGCCACTGGAGTACTCTTCTCTTCTGTTTGTTTTGCTGGTGGTTCTTGTGTGGCAGAAATTTCCTTTAAGGCTATCTTTTCTCCATTTTTTTCGACTTCTTTGGGAGTGATGGTCAGTGTAGGGGACAGTGGGGTATCCAGAGACGATTCTTGGGGGGGAAATTGAATTTATCCTCGGATTTGGGTTTAAAACTTATTACTGCGAGAGAAATACAGTACAAATTATGAAACAAAAATTATCAATTCCAATTTTTAGGTAAACAAAGTGGTTATAATCGAAAAGTCAACTATATGCATGCATTACATAATGGCTCATTTTATTAAAAATTCAAACAGAAAAATCCTTTTACATTGCGTGTTTCATAACGCAAAACGATGACTGCCAAGTTTTGCGAATCTTTCGATGACTTCTTCGGCGGTGAAGACGCCCTAAGCCATTTTTTGATGCGGCGAAGATAACTTTGTAACGGGAAGTGTACAGAATACTCGAAGATAGTGTGGATTGTTGGGAATATGTCGACATCCCATTTCTTAATGTTTCAGTACAAGTTGGAAGTTTCGCTGCCTTCAATTTTTGTTGCTGCTGCCAGTGACATTGCCAGTAGCTTAATTCACCTTTGAATTTCAATTTTTGTACGCTTTTTTCATCATCCAGAAGATTCCCGTATCTTTTTATCAAGCATCCGATTAGATCATCGAGTTCGTTTTCTTCTTCTTTCTGGGAGCAACACACTCAATTGGTAACCATTCAAAACTTCTTGTGAAAAACGAGCTTCCAAATCTTCTTTGGTGGTATCCAGCAGAGTTATGTAGACAGAGGCCCTGTAGTAATCTTCGCAAGTTTTCACGTCGTAATTTTCACGTTTCGTTTGTCGACCACATGTTCTCGGTTTCGCTTCGTCAATATTGAGTTTTCCCGCCATTTTTTTGGCTTCTGAATAAATCATTCGGAATATTTCATCAACTTTTACCTATTTTTTTCCAACGTGGCAAGCAACTTCCCAATCATTTTTGATGTCTTCGCCAAATCAATTGCTTTCTTTTGAAGAACTACGCTGAGCGAATGGGTGAGCGATAGAATGTCGCTTAGACAGAAGAGCCCGACGATAAATTCGAACTTGCACAAAGCCGATATGAGAATTGTTGCTTTGCCTGCCGTTTCTCTGTTCTTCCACTCACTTATTTTTGACAGAGCTTCGATGATCAACGGTAACTTCGCAACAAATTGAAGGACAGCATTGTGCCCCTCTACCCATCTTGTTTCACACAACTGGACAATTTTTTCACCAAGTGTCTTTGCTAATACAGTCACACGTTTTGGAAATGAGTTCTTGAAGAATTTGTCGACTTCTCGTCTGGCACTGGTAACGTTTTCGATTAATCGTACTTTCACTGACTTTGAAATACTGTTGTTGAGTTTGTGCGAGCACGTCATGACACATTTTTTCCGTCTCTCGAATTTCGTTGACTGCTCCGATATCTGACAGCATGACCGCACATCCATCAGTCCCTATCGTAGTGCATTTCTCCAATCAGAGAATCATTTTCTTCATTGTCTGTCAAACCGGTTTAACAGCTTGCGAAAGGTCTATCATATTTGAGATCTACATTTCAAAGTCGCCGGTGGCGTAGTGGTTAAGCTGGCAGGTCACTTGCCAGCCTGGGTTCGAACCCGGCCGAATATTTTTTTCTAAAATGCTGAATAAAAATCGGAACATTTCCCGCCGGGAAAATTTCCGTGCCTGATTTCCAGGCGTTTCCGGACCAGCTGTTATCGTCGGGAATCGCCGCGTTCCGAGGACGAGGGCAAGTTAAAACACGGGTTCTATATGCAAAATTGGCTACCACTATTGTTGAATAAACAAACCTAACCTTAATTTTTATGTAAACACTCCTTTGAATGTCAGTGAAATTTCACCACGCACAAAAATGAACAGTAAAATCGAAACAACATCGATACTTACCATTTTAGATATTCAAAATTGGGCACTTTATTTTCCAGAATAAGGTATGACTTCACAAAATTGACGAAAATGAAACGGGTAACTTGGGCAACTTATAGCTACTATATAGATGATTCGGCTCAGCTGGGCATAGCGTGATTCTATTTGACAGTCAAGTTGAGGCATTTTTGGCGAGATAAACGAATTTAAATGAAACGTCACCATGCGTCAAGTGTTTTTATACTCAATAGTACCAATTGTACAGTATGAGACATATAAGAGGTGTGTTCAAAAAGTATCGCGACAGTTTGCTGACAGTTTTCTTCGATTGCAGGGCGTGTTTGCATCATGAGTTCTTGCCACAGGAAAGAACGGTCAATAACTCGTAATAACTGCAAGTTATGCGCAATTTGCGCGAAGCAATCCGCCACAAACGCCCGGATTAGTGGAAGAACAAAAATTGGCTTTTGCACCACGACAACGCCCCTGCTCATACATCGTTACTTGTGCGCGACTTTTTGGCCAAAAACAACACACTAATGATGCCTCATCCACCGTATTCCCCAGATCTGGCCTCCTGTGGCTTTTTCTTGTGCCCTAAACTGAATAGGCTCATGAAAGGACGACGTTATTCTCTTGACGAGATAAAGACGGCATCGAAGGAGGAGCTGAAGAAGATAAAAAAAAGGATTTTTTGAAGTGTTCGAAGATTGGAAAAACCGTTGGCACAAGTGTATAATATCTCATGGGGATTACTTTGAAGGGGACAAAACAGATATTCATGAATAAATAAATAATTTTTGAAAAAACACAAAATTTTGGCGACGTGCATTGAACGAACTTGAAGACCTGCCAGGGTTTTAACGAGACGTAGGTGGGAGCAGTATTAGCCTGCCAGCCATTTCGGTAAGATGTCACTCTTACCTACTGAGGTGATAGAATACTGCCCTCACCAGCCCTTTGTCAGACTAGTCCATTATTGGTTTCAGTATTTCCATAATCAGAACCTTTTTCTGATGGGCGCTTGCCCAGGTTTTCGCCGTCGTCTGCACACTTTTGGTGCTGCTCACTGTATGGTTCCCTCGTCGCTTTGTTGCCTCCCTCTTGTGGGTAGGTTGTCCCTCGGTGCAACCCCAGTGGATGTTCTGGTCGCTTATTTAAAGGCGGCATCTTCTCGCCTCTTCGCCGGAGGTTCATTGGGCGTATTAGGCGTTTTAAGCCAAGCCCTTCTCTTCTGCAGCTCTTGGTCGAGGGCTGCCTATTACTATTCGCAGCTGACCTACTTAGCGTAGGCCGTCCACTATCCGCCAGCTGTGATCCTGGTAGTAGCCTGAGCTCAGCCTTACCCACATGGAACGCACTTTTTTGACTGTGATATTTGTTTGTTTTTTTAACTCCATGCAGTTTTCATAACCGCTAGTTCGCCCACTATTGGCGTTGCAATTACTCATTTCCATATAATCATTTATGGGTATTGGCGGACGCTGTTTAGCGGTTGCCCTAATCTGCTTGAAGTATTTTTTATAAGCAAGTATTTACTTTCACATATGTTAAGCCCCCAACCAATAAAGAGTGATGTATAGAACATAAAGAAGCAGAAATGTATTTTTGTACATAAGTCAGATGACCGTTCTTTATTAAAATCAAAATGCGACTGCCCGCTTACATGTTAAAATGAACTTATTCAAAGTAAAAATGAATGAATGAATATATATAGAATATATACAGTAGAACGAATAAAAATGAATCTGTATTGTAATAGATTGTAGAGATGCCAATCGTGACAAATATGGTGATGACAGCTCGGCCTCTCCTGACATTAACTCGTCCCGAGTTATTCGTCATTAATAGCATCTTCAGGATCACCATCATCGTCTATTTCGGGAAATAAGGCACACCACGGTTTCATCTTGTCGGATGTTGCAATTTGACTGTAGTGACGTTGCGTCCGCTGCATGCCTTCGATATCTTCAACGACGTAACGATCGAACCTCAATACTTTCTTAACCACGTAGGGACCTTTATATTTCGGGTGTAACTTCTTCGACTCGCCCGTGTTTGGAGGAGGAGCTTCGACCAGCACCAGCGCTCCCTCTTCGTACCGTACTGGTTTGGTGTGACGTGCATCAAATTTGGCCTTCCACTTAACTCGTGCCAATTTGATATTTCGTATAGCTTCACTTCGTCGACCATTCATTTGCAGATGTTCTTCTTCGTTCTGGATCGCTGCTAGCATCAAGTTACCACTTAAGTCGCGTAGGGGAAAGTCGTATACCAAATCAATCGGCGCAAACTTTGTTGTCGCGTTCACCTTAGTATTTAAGGACCATTGCAGCATACGAACATGTGTATCCCAATCTTTCGCCTCACTGATCGATGCTCTCAAAAATGCCAATACTGCTTGATTAACCCTTTCTGCCAAACCATTCGAACGTGGTGTACGCACAGCTACCTTAATATGTTGTATCTTGTTTACCTCGCAATAGTTACCAAATGCTGCTGACGTAAATGCGGTACCTCTATCTGTTACAATTCGTTGTGGTAAGCCGAAGAAAAGAGTCAGATCATTCAACGCATCCACGACCGGTTTGGTTTTCGTAGATCTAGTTGGGACAACTACCGAATACCTGGTGAGTGCGTCCACGATGACCAGAACGTACTCATAACCACGTCGACTTTTCACAAAAGGCCCAAGATGATCCAAGTGTAAAGTGTGAAACGGTAATTTTGGAACCTCCATGCCATAGAGCTCGCATTCCTTGCGAATCGGTTCGCGACTGTAACAGCACTCAATACACGACTTGATAAAGCCTTTTGTAAAGTTCCTCATGCGCGGAAACCAAAAATGTTGCATGATCCTTTTTAAAGTACCGTCGACACCGGGATGACCCACATCGTCATGGCAGAGTTTAAGTATCCGCCATCGCATGCCTTTTGGAACAACTAACAAATTACTCCCATTCTTACTTAAGCGGAACAACCGGTGATTCTTCAAACAGAAACTTTTTCTTATGTCACTGCGTTGATTGCCAGCGTCTTTATCCTCGATTAAGCGTATAATTTCATTCAGCTTGCTATCTTGCCTTTGCATGGTGCAAACCCAATCGTCAACTGTCAGCGTCAAAATCTTACTGGATACGTCTTCTACCTGTTCGTCCCCTCTTATTGGTGCACGACTTAGAGCATCAACGTGACTCATCGTTGACCCGGCCCGATGTATTATGTCATAGTCGTATTCCAACAATCGTAGTAGCCAACGTGCTACTTTCGGAATCATAGGTTTTGACATCTTTGCAGTCGTCATCGCCTGACAATCTGTTACGATGGTAAAACGTTTACCGAGCAAGAACATTCTGAAGCGTTCACATGCCTCAACCACAGCGAGCACTTCCAGCTCATATGCATGCCAATTCTTTTCCTGTTGCGTACATGCCCTACTGTAATATGCAATTGGCTTCAATCCACTCTCATCTCGTTGCATAAGAATAGCGGCTATACCCATACTTGATGCGTCTGTATGTAGCTCATGGTCCTTCGTGATGTCATAAATTGTCAAAATTGGGGCTTTACTTATCAACTCGATTAAACGCTGGAATGACTCTTTACATGTTGAGTCCCAAACGAAATCTGCGTCCTTCTTCGTAAGCTGGGTGAGAGGCTTAGCGATCAATGCATATTCGGGAACAAACTTCCGGAAAAACCCTGTCAACCCTAAAAACCTTCTAACTTCTACCTGATTTTGCGGCGTTGGAAAGTGTTCAATCGCCGATGTCTTTACAATACCCGGTCTAATACCATTTTCATCTACCTGATGCCCTAGGAAAGTAACCTCGCTTTTCATGAATGAACATTTTGATAATCTTAGCGTTAACCCTTCCTTCTGAACGATTTTTAAAAACTCTTCTAAGTAAAATAAATTTTCTTCTTCCGTATCAGTAGCTATAATCACCTCATCCACATAGCTTACAACTGCTTTATTCAACGGTGCAATCAGCTGAGTCATCATTTTTTGGAATGTACACGGAGCATTTCGCAAACCAAATGGCATTCTATTAAACTCATAATGGCCATTGTGCGTTACAAAGGCGGTAAACGGTTTTGCGTCTTCCTCTAACTCAATCTGGTAGTAGCCAGACATTAAATCCAACGTGGTAAAAAACCTTTTTACCAGACAGTGTCGCCAAAACGCCATCAACTGTCGGCATCAACCACGGTTGTTTTTCAGTTACAGCATTTAACTCACGGAAATCGACGCACAACCTATCCTCCCCATTTTTCTTACGCACCATAACTACTGGTGATGCATATGTGGATTCAGATCTACGCACAATACCCAACTGCATTAACTCATCTACGATTTCCTCAACAACACGCTGTTTAGGAATTGGAATACTATATGGTTTCTTATAAATTGGTTTCGATGACGTTAATTTGATATTCATTCTGAATTGCCTTGATATACCTAGTTCAGGTAACTTTTCACCGAAACAATTCGCATAAACATTCACCATTTCAATTAACTTTTGCTCCATCCCTACCCTTAACTCAGCACCTATATCTAAGACATCCCTTTTAATTTGCATGATTGTGCACATGCCTTCTTCAATCACTACAGTGCCTTTGGATAGGACATCAATACCAACAATTGCTTCGTAAGTCATCACTGAGTCGTCTATTACCCATAATTCGACAGATCGTGTAGCTTTATTCATTCTTATTTGGGCTAACATTTTTCCGTGGCAGGTAATCTGACTACCTCCAAAACCAATTAATCTTTCATTGCATTCAGTGATACACAAACCACACTTTGTTGCTATTGATTTCCTAACCAGTGATCTGCTACTGCCTGAGTCAATTAGTGCCTTACACCGTACATTTTCGTTGCCAAAGATTTCAATGTCCATGCACAACTCTTTGCACTGATTTCTTTCTATTTCTATTTTATTCACTGACATATCGTTTTCTTCAACTTCTACTCTTTTAGCATTTTCTGCACTTTCACTATCTTTTATTCGATGCACTCGCTCATTCTGTTTAAATTCTCTCTTTTTCCGAGGCTTCACACAATTCCTTGCAATATGCCCTCTTTCCTGGCAATTAAAACATATTGGGCCATTTGCACTCTTGCTTACCCTACTTGCCACTTCTGGTGTTTGCTGTTGTTTGTAGTGAAATTCATTTAGCTTAAATTTATTCTCCCCGCTCGGTGGTATACTCAACAGCGATTGTAATAAATCAGAGCACTTAGTAAACTTCATTGCACTTAAAACCCTACTCAAATTATCGTCCATTAATCCATTAATAATATATCGTATTATAGACATATCGTCAATATTATCTCGTCGGCCTATTGCTAGCATTTTATAATAAAATTCATCAATTTTCTCACCCTTACCCCTTTTTGAATTCATCATTCTTATATGTGTGTCTGCAGAATTTCTCACGCACGGAAAATCTGCCAAAAAAGAAACTACAAAATCACTCCACTCACGATAAACTGGTTGTGCATCAGCCCATCGCTTTGCCACTCCCCGCAGCCTACTGAGAACAGCGAATATGACGAAAGTGTCTTCCCAATGATATGCTGCTCTCAATTGCTCAACTCTCTCTATAAATTGTATCGACGTGTACGTGTTGTCAATGGGGTTGAACTCATCTTCCTGCAGCTATAACTATATGTATCCTTGATCAGGATAATCTCCTCTATCCGACCATATCCTTTTATCCCCGAAATCCTGGGACGGTATACTAAATTCTTTCCCACCACTTCCCTGCGCTAACTCTGCGCGATATGATTCACTTGACTCCATAACCTGCTTTAGCAAATCTGTATTTACGTCTTGAAGTCAGCTTATTAGTTCGGCTCTTGTTCCGCTGGCCTTTAAATTCAACTTTTTCAACGCTTCTTTCAGTTGCACTACCGTTGAATTATTTAGGTCCATCCCACTTCTGAAGTCTGTCCTTCAATACAGGGTCAGATTACCATTCTTTATTGAGTTCAAAATGCGACTGCTCGCTTACATGTTAAAATTAACTTATTCAAAGTAAAAATGAGTGAATGAATATATACAGTAGAACAAATAAAAATGAATGTGTATTGTAATAAATTGTAGAGATGCCAATCGTGACAAATATGGTGATGACATATAGAAATCCAAAAATACATTAAAAACATAACAAGTGATAAAAATTAAATTCAACAGAGGAGAGAGTTTTATAGCTAAAAAATAAATATGAAAATTGACAAATTTGTGCTTGATTAAAGATCTAGAATTAAAAAGTGAGTGACTAAGGCTAAAAAAGCAGCCGAAGACCCCCTATTCCTTTGAAAAATTAACCGAATGATTAGGGACAAAATAAGATTCACGCTTCAACGACTAACTTAGAGCATTTAAAGCATATATTACGATTTTTGGTTTTAAACCAGCTTTTCGATAGTATCGTCTTGAAAGCCATAAGTTATAGCTATATAATGAGATTGGTTGCTTGTAAGTAGGAAATGTCAAGCTTCGAGCTACAAAATCGTAAAAATTTACCACAGAATGCAACAGTCGATTGAGACAACTTAAAGCTGTTAATTTTCTTCACGAAATGTATGTATAAGGATTTTATAATAAATTCGTCCATAAATTGCTTATACTAATCTAGCAGAGAGCTTTATAAATGTTAGTTGTTATTTGTCTTGATAATACTTTGGCTTCCATTTCCTTTCCGAATCTCAAAAAAGAATATAGTATAGAGTGATTAGTATTGGATTCCCATATCTACATACCTTCTACCCTGTAAAAGGGAGTACTGTCTTCTTTAGCAGATATCAATAAATTCCGGCGAGGTATTAGATGACGAAGGTTCCTGTTTTTCTTGTTTTGACATCCATTGCTATTACGATTACCAGAAAGATTGGATACTAAACGAAACTGTTATTAGTATTAAATTTAAACAATAAAGAAATTGTAAACTATACCTGAAGTATTCTATTTTTCAAGAATTGTATTCACATTCCTTTGGCTGAGTTTTCCAAGTTCCAGTTCTGCTTGTTTCCAGCACCTAACTAGTTTATCGTCATGCGTAATTATTTTACAATTCCGCCCAACTTACCAACTTCTTTGTAAAAATAGATACACACATATACTTACATACATACGCACATATTTTGTCAACTTGTCCTGAGTGTGCTTTCAAACTAATCAAACTTTGCCTTCATGTACATTTATAAATGGTTATTTCTCTCCGGTAATTTAAATAAAATTCAACTACCATTCGAGTTGACAAGCATCAATGAATTTACCTTCCATCGGACTATTCTTATCTTAATATTAATATCGATTTTCTACATCAGTACAACGGGAACTCATCTCAGTTATTTCCAATAATTGCTTTGAGCAAATATATAAATCATTTCCAAGTTATCCAGACAAATGCGAGCGTTAATATACACAGTTGTTGTCGTTGTATTTGTTTCCTTATGGCCTAATAAAGGTGATTAAATGTGTTTCTTTACTTTGCTGTAGGCGTACATAAATTTTATATTCGCAAACTAATCACTACTTTTCCGAAAATTTATGACAACAAAAGAAATCCAATAGATGCCGTAAAAAATAGGGTAATAAAGGATGTGTGTTTATGTACCATAAAGGACTTTATTCATGTTTTTTTCGAGCGGTTGACAACTATTGATATTAATATTTTTAATTTTTTTTTATTTTTACCAAGCAAAAAAATATACTTTTGAATTTCATTGACATTTTTGGCTTTTGAAAGTGATCTTACAGACAATCCGTTAATAAAAGAAAGAAAGAAAGAAAACAGTAAATGGAAAAAATAACAGTAAATGGAAAAAAATAAATCACCTTGAGCACATACATATGTATTTTGGGCTGCAAATGATACTCTATTGCAATAAGTCTACCAAATAATATTCCAACAATATTAAAAAAAAAAACTTAGAAACTACAAATGTTTATTACCATTCTAAAGAACTTCTTTTGACATGTATTTGGCTACGGCTACGTCTTAGATATTTCATATTTTCAATGACTCGTTCAAGCATTTCGACTGGTAACTGGCGAATGACGCGCGTGATGTTTTGCTCCAAGGCGTGCATCGAAGCGGCCTGTATAGACTTCAAACTTTACATAACCCCACAGAAAAATTTCTTTGATCCACCGACCCAAACCTTGAAATTATGTTCTTAAGTGTTTTTGCGATAAATCCATTCATTGATGCGATATGTGGGAAGTAACGCCGTCTTGCTGAAACCAAATTTTGCCGAGATCACGACCATCAAGAAATATGGACTGATGATTCCATCAACCCACAAACCACACCAAACCGTTGCTTTTTCTGGATCGAATGGCAGCTCTTGATTCCTTTCATGTTGTTCTTCGCCACAAATGTGGCAAATTTGCTGATTCACATACCCGTTGAGCCAGAAATGGCCTCACCGCTGAACAAAATTTGGCTCGAAAACGTTGGATCTTCTTGGAACTTTTTAAGAGCCCATAGAGCGAAGCAATGTCACTTGGGAAGGTCGCGGGCCTTCAATTTTTACCCAAGATGTATCTTGTACGCTTTCAATTTAAGATCTCCACCACATATGCGCCAAATCGTTCCATACGTCATTGGGAGTTGCTGTAATCGTCGCCAAATCGACATTAGTTCCACAATACTAAACTAAAATAACCTGACAGCTCGACACGACTCTCGCATGATCTGTCAAAAAAAGCTTTTGAAAAAGTTTTTATAGCATAAAGGGATATAAAAAGACAGTTTTCTTGGTTTTTGTAAAATACAGCTATATGCTGACTTCATCCGATCTGAACAATATGTTCGGAGGTTGTAGATACCTTTAATAATAATCAGTGAAAAATATCGTTTCCTTAAATGGAGTTGAGTTGAAAATACAATGGATACGAGTAAAAAGAACGTTGCACATAGGAGCATTTGGTCTCAAACACCGGACAAAATTATTTAAAGTGATTTTATGAATGAATATAATAATGCAATATATTAAAATAAAACAAGTAAGGAAGGAAAGTTCGGGTGCAACCGAACATTTTATATTGAATATATTTGAGAAGGGGGTAGTGCCGACCAGATTTTATCTATTTTTGCTCATCCCAAATACTACAAATATTCCACATTCTCAAAAAAATGTTCCCTCGGTTACATTTAGGTACCTTACATACAATCAGCAATCATATGGAGCAAGATCAAGTGGATGTCCGAAAATTTTGGTAATAGTTATGTAAGTGGGGTGGTTGTGTTGAGGGCAGTTTTTGTGCAATTGCATCTATTTTAGGCAAAGATACACTGTCTCTGAATAAAATATGTTCTGCAATTTTCATTGAGACTTGACTGAAATATTGGCGGATATATCCCACATAAAGTGACCTAGAAATTCTAAAATCTTTATATTAGGTATATGGAGGCTCAGGAAAGTATTGACCCGATTCAACATATTTTTGACACAATGCAATACTATTGTCAGAAAAGGATTCTGTGTGAATTTCAATTTCATATCTCACACATTGCACGATATTTTCGGTCAAAAGTCAACTATTGGTATCGGGTTCCCATATTTGGTACCTAGGGGCTAGAATAATTTTGGTTGGACTTAGACAATTATTGGTCAAAAGGAGTAAGCCACCTTTTGAACAATAATTGTCAAGGGAATTATTACTACCAAATTTTATTCCGTTATATTAATTAATTCTTTATTTGTGTACTTGAAAGTGAAAGAATCAAATGGAATTTTAAATTGTGTTATATGGGAAGTAGGCGTGTTTGTAGTCTGATTCCGCTCATTTTCACAGAGTGACATAGAAATACGAAAAGAATGTTACGTTCCAAATTTTGTCGAAATCGGTCAGTCTGGTCCCGAGATATGGGATTTCACCAGAAAGTGGGCGGTGCCACGCCCATTGTCCAATTTCCACACCGGCTCCGATAGAGCCCTCTCATACCATCTATATACTTCCCGTATAGAATAATTAAGCGAACACAGTAGAATTTAGCCGTATAGCTTACTTTTATGCATTACCAGGTATCGAAGGATTCTACATAGAATTTTCTTCGAAGTATTCTTCAAAGAAAAATGTAAGCGGGGAACCATTATTCCGCATAGCTTACTTTTATGCATTACCTGGTATCGAAGAATTCTACATCGAATTTTCTTCGAAGTATTCTTCAAAGAAAAATGTAAGCGGTGAACCATTATCCCGCTAGGTGCTTGCTCAATTTCTCTCAAATTTATTTCTTATTGCCTGTGTACATCAATTTGTGTACGCGCTCTACTTGCTGCGGCAACCATTTGCATGTGTCAATGAGTTGATACGCAGTTGGCTATGCGAAGTGCGGTCACTACAAAATATTAAGGATACATTTCTAGCGCAATCCTCCAAAGACCTGAACAGTGAGCTGAGCGCGAGCTTGTTGAAACTGTATATAATTAGTATATATTTAATATATATAATATTATCAATATTTGACTATGCGGATGATATTATATGTAGGTACATTATTGATTGTATGTACTCTTCTTTACGGATGCTCTGATTTCGTGGGTCAACGGGGTTGTGCATGAGTGTAATGTATCCGCGGAGCTGTTACGCGAATGTACCGCACTAGTCAGTGGCTGTAAACATCAGGCAAAGCTGAAGCAGCAGGTGTGTTGAATTCATTTTATATTTGAAAAGTTTAGATTTTTAACTTGTGTAATTTTCAGCTGGTGTCTTTGGCTCTGCGCCTCAGTTGTCATTCTCTGCGTTATAAAGTTTTCGGTCTTTTCGAAATCAATCGTAAAGAGTCAGTGGCGAACGCAGGAAAAAAATTTGGGGGGGGTTTTAGGTAAAAAGACAATGTTTAATTTTTTTATTCACAAATTGAAGTCTAATCTTCTTTTATTTTGGGCCATAACATTTAAAATCTCTTTCTCCGTCACGTCTATATCTCTATGGATATTCAAGAGAGCCATTCCGTTCAGGCGTGCTTCTCCAGTTTTATTTCTTAAATATGTTTTAAGCCTGCGAAGTGAGGAAAACGAGCGTTCACTTGAAGCGACAGATATAGGGATTGTTGCTCCAATCTTTAAAAACGATGCACTGTTTTGAAAATTTTTGCATCGCAACAATTCAACGCGTCTGAATTTAACCAGTTCCTGAAAATATTCAAAATTTTAGTTAGAAAAATATAATTCGAAGAAAAGATTTAACCTCAAGATTTATGCATTTATTTGGCAAAATATTTGCAATTTTGGAAAGCAGCTCTCGATGTTTTAAAAATCGTTCATTGATTTGGTGCAAAAAATGATCTAAAAACGGTCTGCGGTAATATTCTTCTGGTTCGCCTTCATAATTGTCGCGATTAGTTTGCCGTTTCGCCAAACGCGGAATTTTGATTTCTAAATCCAATTCTGCGGCTATTGTTTTAACTGTTTCAAAAATTGGTTTAAACGATTGTTCAGAATCTTTACGCATTTCACTAATCTCAGCATACAAATTATTTGCATAAGCAACGCAGCTGCTCAAATCACAGTCTATTTGCTGCAAACATAGGCTTATGTGTTTTGATAATGCAAAAATTGGCTTTAGTATCGCTATAGCAATCACAAATTGAGGTGATTGGATTGCAGTCAACAAAGCATGTGGCTTTGATAAATCACTTTAAATTTTCAGTATCAAGCCTTTCAACGCTGTACAGATCAATGGAATAAATCGTTAAAGTAAAGAAAGAGATTCTAAAATGCTCCACCCAACGTGTTTCGGGGTATTAAGTAACCTCACTTGCCTTGAGCTTGAAAGGATTCAAGAATAAGATTTTTGAGCAGTGTGCCTGCTTTAGTTGACATCCGAAAAAGATTTACGGTCTCTTCTATGGAACCAATACAATTTCTTATAGCAGGTATCTTGCAAGTCGTTGCAAGCAAAAAGTATCAAAAAGTATCAAAAGCACAACCGTTGTTTTAAAAATTTTCATTTGAAAAAAACAATAAGTAAAGTTGTATATCTAATTCAGACCAGTTTTTTTCTGGTTGTTTTATTAAAAATATAGACATTTTAGTTAAGACACTCAAATATTTTTTTGCAAATAGCATAATTTTATTTAATTTAAATTTATTTCACTACAGTTTGCTCATGAAGGGAACGAAAAACTGAAAGTCAATAATAAATGAGTTTTTATTTTTCCTGTATTATGATTAACAATAAACTCTAAAAAATAATAGAACCTTATTGGTGACTCTTCAGTTCAGAACTAATTTTCAAAAAAGAAGTCCATTTTCGAATCACAATTCCACTTAAATCTAAAAATCCAGTTCAGCAGCCACAGAGTTATAAGGCAAAACTCATTACTTTTGAAGGAAATTAAAAAATGTCTCTGTCCAGTTTATATTTTCTGGGTTTTTTAATTGGCCTCTTTCTCTACAACTTTAATACTATCCAGATATAATAGGTTTGTTTTTAGTTTAATATTTTCATAGTTTCAAAAAATTAAATTTACCGTTATAAGTATCGTAACAGGCTGCTTCAGAACAAAAATTATCAAATCACAAAATTTAGAAAAGTGACTGTGCGATACAATTGTATCAAATGAAAATGTATTGTTAGTAATTAATGTATTCATTTATTTTACATTTATCTCGTGGAAAAGATTTTTGAAAACAA
>NW_026093043.1:0-4904 GCF_024586455.1 Bactrocera neohumeralis | reverse complement strand
AAAGCTTTTTCAATGTCATACCTTAAAACCACGTCATACGATATTAGTATTTGCTAACATACACGTCGGAGTTAAGCTGGCATTACAAAATTCTACATTTTTTTTCCCAAAAACAATCACTGAAATTTTAAAGCGAAGTCTTTTTTTGAATAATTTTGAATTTTGTTGTTGAAAAATCTTCAATAAATTTTTTTCAAATTTTCAAAACTCATTTATATTTAAAAAAAAAAATAATAGCCAAAAATTTTAAATAAAAAGTGAACTTCACTAGAAAAATTAAAAAAATTCCCCACGAAAAAGCAAAATTTTTAATGGCCTTTTTCCCTTGTAAGGTCAGAGCTGGTGGAAAAAACATTTGGTCGAGACGATTTTTCAAAAGAAGCTTCCAAACGATGAGGCAAAAGAAACCGCCGAAAAAGGGTTTAAAAAGGTTTTAAAAAATAGCTTTAGGTTATCTCCAAGGGGTAAAAAACCCCACTCTAAAGTTTTTCCCCAAAAAAATTGCCCAAAAGGTTACATTGAAAAAACTAAAAAGGGGGAATCGCCAATTGGCCCAAAAATTTTTAAAAAGACAAGCCCCGCTTTAAATTTTTAACCGCCCCCTTTTAAAAAAATCATTTAAAATTTTAAAAAAATTTCCAAATACAAATTTTTTTTTTGGTTACTATTTTTCCTACAGGGTATCTAATGAACTGAACATAAAAACCACATTATTTTTAAACATTAAGCCCACTATTTTAGGGTTTAGTGTCTGTATTTACAGCCACTGTGCAAATATGTAAATATTTAATTAATTGGGTGTTTTGTACATTAGTGTATGTAAGCGAGTGTATAATTACTACATTGCAGACACAATGTTATTGTTTTCAAATAATTACTCAGTTCCTTAGTTGTACATTTGTGTGTACATATGTTATAATGTATGAGTGAATGCATTTAACCAGATATGAACGAGTATATAATTAATTTTAATTACAAGTCAGCAATTTGTACGTGATTGAGTACAAATTCGACATCTACCATAAAACAGGTAGAGCAAATATCCATGTGGTAAAGATACAAGCATGTTTGAGTGAGATTAATGATTCGAAATATCCTTAGGTGCTGACATAAACCATCGACACTAATATAAATAAATAATAATGAAAACTTTTTATAAAAATAATCCCCGACAGATGGTACTGGGGTGATATTTTTGCTTATTGCAGCGTTTTGCGAAAGTATTCAAAAGGTAGCAATAGATCTGACTGCCCGAAGTTCAACTCTCTTTCCGAGTGGTGATCATCTACACTGATAGTAGGGCAGTGATACTAGCCTTGAGCTCGCCTACGTTGCACTCGAGATTGGTGATAAGATGACTCAATACCTTAACTATGGAATCGAGTTACTTCATGATTTGACTGGTTTCGGTACCCGGCGGAGTTGCAGGTAACGCCGGTTTCCAAGAACTTGCTACACGCACCAGTTGCAGAATGTTAATAAGTTAAGAGGCTAAGGGGCTATACCAGTGTAAAAAAAAATGAGGCAAATTAAAAAATATTACTCCATTGAATGTTTTAAACTTCTTTGAACGTAATACAGGTATATTTTCAGTCTTATAATTTAAGATTTTGTTTAACAAAAATGTTGAAAATAACGGATTTTATGTGCTGTCTCGGAGGTGCAAAAAAGTGTCCCAACTGGCTGACATGATTCCGGCCGAATGAATAGCTGAAACAAAAATGTTCAAAAATTTTATTAAACTAAAAGATTTTTCCTATACAATGACATATGATCTTTGAAAAATATTGAAAATTAACAAAATGGAGTAATTTTGGAAAAAATTGACAATTTTCAACCAATCAAAAATCGTAAGTCATTGCATGGTAAATGTATTTTGCAATACTCAGTTTGTAATTTGAAGTAGTTTAATTTTCTCGTTGAGTTATGATGTCAGCAATTTGAAAAATTTCGTTTGGAGAAAATCGTGTTAAAGTTTCACTTATATATGATTACCGGAGCGGTCGCTTAGAACGCTGCCATCCAAAATTATTTAAGATGCGACCTTTTCTGATTTCCAAAAATATTTTTGAAAATATAAACAATCGAAAAAGCCAAAAAAATTAATAAAGTGTCAGCACTGGTATAGCCCTTGCGTGGCTTCTTTGGTTCATTACTGTATGGTTGGTCTTTTCAGCGGCAAGCGCTGGTCAGATAAAAACTAAGGTAAATTGAAAGAGGTCTAGTAAGCTTCTGACCCCACCAAAAAGTAAAAGTTTTAACTGGGGAGTTCTAATCGAAGACGGATCGGCATTCATGAGCGTAAGATTAAAAGTACCGTTCCGGTTACATAAGCTGAATGATTTTCTTGAACGATGAAACGGCTAAAGTACTTTGATCTCATACCGTTAGACATTCAGGTGAAAAAAAGAAAATATCTAAAATGTAAAACTGATGTATAATGGATTTAAGCGTTTTGTCGTTAATTACTATCCAAATACAAAAAATAATCCCACGTGCAAACTTGGAAGATCAGCCTAACCTAACCTAACCTAACAATATTTTTTATAAAACGGGGAAAGTTAATAAATATAAATATAAAAATACCTTATTTTTTAGTAATGCCATTTTCTGTAAAAATTTGTTTTCAATTCAATTATGTATACTAAAAACATTTTTGACATTTGTAAAAATTAAAATCGGTCATTGTTTTATTTTTCCAGATGGACATAAAAACTGTGGTATGCTGAGGGCAGGGTAGAGGATAGTTTCCTCTACACTAGAATACCCACCTGTTTAACTGCTTAACTCTCCCCAACTGAGTGAACACATTTCATATTTTTATGCAAAAAATAAAACGAAAATTCCATGGAGAACACATTTATTTAAGTAAACAAAAAAAAAAGCTACAAAAAAAATTCAAACTCGAATATAAACAAAATTCTTTTGAGTTTTCCAGATTTTAATTTTTCACTTGGTATATGGAACTGTGGGGCGGCATTTCAAGCCCTTACGTACAGCAGCAAACGAAACCATTGGTTTTGGAAAATGCAAAAGAACAGCCGAAGAAGGAGAGTGGCGTATCGCAGTGAAGAAAAACAGACTGCCTACCACACAACGTTAAATTGACCACAACACGAGGGTTGAAAACGAGATGGAGGACTCGGCTATAACGCGTAAGCGATATCTACGCCAAAAACGAAGAATAACAATGGAAATAGCTGTTGTCGAAAAGTCTTTTCATTTTGATGTTGCAGTGTTGCAGTGCTACCAATCATATTCTGTCATACCATTACATAGTGTTGAAAAGTAAGATTTTATTTCATTTAGGTAAAAAAATTAAATTCGGGGAAGTTGAAAAAGTTACAGCTTATTGTGTAAAAATAATGAAGAAATTTGAAATTTTTTAATATTTTTTGCCTTTATAAATTTGATTTCATTTAATTATTTTTATTTTGAATTATATTATTTGAATTTAATCCTTAAATCTCCTTTGTTTGAACCTAAAATTTTTCATGTTTTCAAAACTTACACAAAATCCATGATATTTCACCCTTGCAAACTTGAAGTGCATAAATTTCAAACTTGACCTGTTAATAACACTAGTGTAATAAACTTTCAAATTGTGGAAAAAGAATTTCTAAGTGAATGCCAAATAAGCGAACAAGCAGTAACAACAGAAAAAAGAATTCATACCAGGATATTTTACCACTTGTATAAGAAGAACTTACTAATTGACAGATACCGACAAGAACAACAAAAAAAATAATGCAAAAAGAAAATACATTGACAGCAACAACATTCCCATCAACTTTGACTCCAATACCGCCCAGAAATAGAAACATGAAAACGAGATTACGCTGAAAGCATACGAATTTATACGGATATGTGATATTCTATATGTACATATATTGCATATATGTATACATATACATATGCCGTACAAATATGTGTGTACGCAGCTCAATGTATTGCACATAGCGCGCGCACCTTATCGCCGCGTTAAATGAAATGCAGACGCCCTTCAAAGGGGGAGCACCAGCAACGAGACCATAAGGAGCAAGAAAATGAGCTGCAATGCAAAAGGAATGGCAGCGATCGAAGTCTGCGTGTGGGATAATCACCCTGCGGGCATGAAGTGAATCAGAGGGCATTTAATAATAAATACCGTGTATATTTAAGAAAGAATTGCATGCAATGTGCCAGAAAAATTTGAGAATTTTCCTCTCTTAAATGCACGCGTATATGTACATACAGACAAACGTATGCGCAGGTGCACATGCGCGTGTATGTCAGGTCATGTTGTGCACTGTAAGTTAAACATTATGTTAAATATTCCATGAAACCAAAATAGGCACAAAATGAAACGGTTATGAAAACAAGCATACAAAATATGCAGATGCACACACATTACAAAAGAAAAAAAAACACAAACACAATGCACGCAAGCAGCCAATAGCACTGACATACCCTAAGACAGACAAATACAAAATGCCTTGCAAGGCAAACATACCAACACCATGCTACACACACACATTGTCATTATTGTATGTACTCACACAATCATACATACATTTGAGCATAAAAATAAAAGAAAAACATATTTTGAAAAGGGTCTAATGAGTTCAAGTGCAGTGCATTTGCGTCGCACTGATAGCAGCCACTCAGCGGCAATTAAAGAAAAAGCGAAATACCAACAAATCACACACACACACGCAAGCAGTTCGTGGGAATACACACATGTGTGGGCTGAAAAGCAGTAAAATCATTATTAGAACATTATGAAATGAGTGCGGCATGCTGAGCGGGGGAGGAAATAAATAAAATAAAATATATTGTGATGCGACAAACGCGCAAAACCCTTCCGGCGGCTTTTTTTGCGCCATCATCAAGACAAGCGTTTAAGTAATATGTTGTATGGGGTT
>NW_026093042.1:0-3458 GCF_024586455.1 Bactrocera neohumeralis | reverse complement strand
AAATTACGAGCACATTTATTTGTTTAATTAAATTTTCATTTTTACCGAGGATATAGGTTACAACGGCAGCGCATTTAAAGATCACTTATATTTGGGCATAGTCGATATTTTCATATACACATTCAGTACGATATCGAGTTTCATCATTTCACTTATTTGAGTTATAATTTCTCTTCTACGAGCGATATATAGCCATACGGCAGCGTATTGAATCTCATTTTCTTATATTTATACAAGTCGATATTTCTATATACAATTTCATCGATATTCGAGCTTTCATATTTTCACTTATTTGTTGATTACATTTTCTTCTTTATTGAGTGATATAAGCCATATGTGATAAGTAGCATTTGAATTACTCTCTTTATATTTAGGTATAAGTTTGATATTTCTGTATATACACTATTTAGCACGATAATGAGTTCAATTACTTTCATTTATTTGAGTTGACTAATTTTTCATTCTTACGAGTGATATAGCTCTATCAAAGGCTATTTCGATACTTCACTTCTTTATTTTAGTATAAGTCGATATTTCGTATATACATTTAGCACGATACGAGTTTTCACTATTTCATTATTTGTTACATCATCTCATTCTTACGAGGATATAAGCTATGGCACGCAGGCATTTGCATTCATTTCTATGTTAGGCATAGTCGATATTTTGCGTATATATATTAGCACGATACGAGTTTCACATTATTTCACTTATTTGTTACAATTTCTCCTATGGTGATATAGTCATACGGCAGGCATTTGATACTCTACTTTTATTTAGCTATAAGTCGATATTTTGTATATCATATTATACGATATGAGTTTCTCAAATTATCTCTTCACTTCATTTGGTTACTAATATTCTCATTTCATAGTGCGATATTCGGTCATGACATTTCATTTATGATAAGTCGATATTTCGGGTATATACACATTTCAGCATCGATATTTATATTTTCACTCATTTCTCACTTTCATTTGTTAATAATTTCCATTTATCTTCATCGAAGTGATATATAGCCATATTTACATATTTTATATCACTTTCTTATATTTAGAGTATAGTCGATGTCGCAATATGCTAATTTTTATTTGGCCTATGTTACTACTGCCTTTATTTCATTGAGTGATATTACTACACGGCAAAGTGCATTTTACACTCTACTTTCAGTATTTATAGTAGTCGATATTTCGTATATACACATTACACGATATTGAGTTTCTCACTATTTCTCACTTATTTGCTAATTTCACCTTCTCTCTACTTATGTGTCATAAGCCATAATAGCATTGGCATTTTCGATACTTTACTTTCTATAATAGCAGTCGATATTTCAGTATATACACATTACTAATGATAGCTGACTTTCATCATTTACTTATTCGCTTCATACTAATATTTTCATTCTCATCAAGCGGGCATACGCCATAGCGCAGCGCATTTAATACTACTTTCTATATTTAGCATAGTCGATATTTTCATATATCAATATTTCAGTTAATGATATTTATATTTCTCACTATTTTCTACTTATTTGGTTACTAATTTCTCGATTTACCGAAGGGACATAAGACATAAGGGCACATCGAGTATGTTCGCTTAAGATGAGTGAGTTTGTGTTTCCATTTATTAGTCGATATTGACATTTTCACCATTTCTCACTTATTTGTTGATTTCAATTTACTTATCTTTACTGGCGTGATATAGTTACAATAGCACAAGATTTAATACTCACTTTCTAAGTTAGCAAGTCGATATTTCGCATATACATTGAGCAGTCGAAATGCCGTGCTTTGTCACCTCTTCGTTGATTTATTGTTACACTCTCTTGGCTCACATCGATGATATGGGTTTCACACGACAAAGTACTTCGGAGTACTTACCTTCTTTTATGTTTAGTATAAGTCGATATTTCGCATATAGCACATTTCAGTTAATGATATTGAGCTTTCAATTACTTATTTTTGTTTTTAATTTTCATTCCCTATAAGTTTAGGGGCAGATTTAATTTTACTTTTTTTATATTTGGGGAAAAATGTATTTCATATAATTTTGACGATATGATTTTTCACTTTTTTTTGTTTCCTTTATTTATTTATAAAAAACTAAATTTTTTAACTTCATTTATTTAAAATTTTATTTTTTTAAAACCATTTACAGATACGAGTTTTCTTTATTTCATTTATTTGGTTACCTTTTTCTTTACGGGATTTTGTTCTTTATTATTTAAGACTTTTCCCATTTAAAAGTTTCGATATTTTTTGATATATTTAAGCACGATACGAGCCCCCCAAATTATTTTCTTGGCTTTTGTTAATTTCTCTTTTTATATATAAGCCATTGGGGGCAGCGGATTTGAATTTTTTCACTTTTTATTTGGATAATTGATATTTCGTATATAACTTTTAACGAAAAGTTTTTCACTAACTTATTTTTTTGTTTAAATTTTCTCTTCCCTTTTTATTTATGAAAAAGAAAATAGGACGCATTTGACTTCACTTTTTTTGTTTTCATAATGATTTTTCCCCGTATATAAAATTTAGCAATTTTGGCCGAGTTTCCAATTTTTCATTTTTTTGGGTTTTTTTCAATTTCTTTTTTTTAAAAGGGATAAAACCATAATACCCGGCTTTTTAAAATTTCCTTATGTTTTTAGCATAAGTCCGATATTTCGGATATACCTTTTAGAAAGAAATGAGTTTCAATTACTTTAGTTTTTTAATTTCTCATTCTTTACTGGGATATATTTAAGGAAAGAAATTTTGGGATATTTCCTTTTCATATTTACCCAAAGGATATTTCGAATAATTTACTTAAGATACGAGTTTCACTTTTTTCCTTATTTTTTTTATTAAAAATTTCTCTTTACTGGGATAAAAGCCATAAAGAAGCTTTTCATTTACTTTTTTTTTACAAAAGTCGATATTTTTTGGGTATATAAATTTACATCGCCGAGTTTAAATTCTTTCACTTTTGGAACAATTTCTCATTTTTCCCGTAGGCGATATAGGTTAACGGAGCGTTTTCTATCCCTTCTTTGGGGGTAAAATGATATTTTTTAAATTTTTAATAATTTGAAGAGTTTCCCAATTTATTTCTCATTTTTTTGGGTTATTAATTTTTTTATTTTTTAAAAATGGGTAAAAAATATAAGGAGCGCTTTTTAAAATTTTTCATTTTAATTTGGGAAATGATTTTTCTTTCATTATTTACACGATTTTTGATTTTTAATTTTTACTTACTTATTTCATTAATTTTTTTTCCTTTTTCAAGGGGAAGTTTTAAAGTTTCTTTTTACCCTTTAAGCAGGAAATGGGCCTTTCCTCCACTTTCCCATTTTTGTTTTGGTTTCCCCTTTATTTTTTGCAAAATTTTAAATTTTTTAGGGGATATTTAAAGGCCCTTTTTCATTTTTTTTTTTAAAATTTGATATTTTGGTTTTAAAATTTCCTGATTTA
>NW_026093041.1:0-6268 GCF_024586455.1 Bactrocera neohumeralis | reverse complement strand
AAATTTTAAAATTTTCTGAAAAAAAAATTTGGGAAAAAACCTCTTTTTTCGGTTTTTAACTGGGGAAACATCTGAGACTCGATGACTTAATCCACATTGAAAGTTAAAAAAAAATTTTTGGGGTGTTAATTTATTTTTTATCGGGGAAGTTTTGGGCATTATAAAAAAAACAAAAATAGCGATAAACATCGGGAATTTTTGGAGTACGAAACTACCTAATACCAAAATTTAAAAAAAAAATTGTAATTTCCCAGTTTTAAACACTAGTTTAAATCCCAAAAAAAAAGGGAAAAATTACAATAAATATATTAAGACGTTTTTGATTAAGCAGAAAATCAAGAACAGGAAGTCAATAATTTAGCGGGTCAATACGGGCTGATTAATCGACCCCTAAGCTGGGGGATTTTTTAAAGAGACACCACAATTGTAAAAAGAGTTCTTTTTGGTTTGTGTTTTTTTTGGGGAAAAGCTTTGCACCTAAAAAAAACCCCTTTACTCGTACGCCATCACTTTGCTTTGGGTAAATTGTATTTCACAGATACACCTTATGAGGCAGAGGTTTTTTTGAATTTTAGCCAGCACTTATAAAAAACAATATTATAAAAAGTTTGAAAAAAAATTCCGGGCCGCAGCTGCGCCGCTTAGTGGGGCATTTAAGCGCAGGGGACATCGGAATAAGCAGCTTGTTTCGTGATTGATTTAAAGGGAAATACCTGTTTGAGTGAAACATTGGGTTTCGTTTCCCCGGATTTTTTTTCGATTGGGGATTTCAATAGCGCAAAAAAGGTTTTCCTTGAAATTTGATTCCAATGGAACTTTTTTTTTTGAGATCGGTTTGCATTTTTCGCCAACCCGGCCTTAAAATTTTGGGGAAATTCGCCTAAAATCGTGAAATTGTCTACCTAGCCCCTTTGGAAATGCATTCCCCGGGAAAAATGTAAAAAAAAAGTTATTTGTCACGTCATTTGCTACCGAAATGGGGGGTGATCACGGCCGGGCGAACCGTTCCCGAGATACAAAAGGCAAAAAAAATGCGGCGCGCCACAGCGCAAGGTGAAAACGGCTTGGGGCCACATTTCTGACGTTGATTTCCCCGGGGAGTGTTATCACTTATATTTTTCTCAACAGAACAGAACTGAACAACAGAACTCAAAATGCGTATCTAAATTTAAATGTAGACAGAAATTTTCCTGTGTTTGGCATATATCCGAAAATTTTCTGAGCCCCAAAAGACCTACTTGATGTTTTTTGGACGTTTGAAAGTTTTTCGTATAGGCGACCCCAAAAGGGAAAAAATTATGAACCAGGAGAAAGAGATTACAGAAATAGTTGAAAAAAAGGTTAAAAAATATTTTAAAAAGTCATCTATTTCCGATAGTTTCACACCCCGATTGGGGTAAAAAAACCCACACATACCATAAGAAATTTCTGATTTCCTTAAACAAATGTTTTTTAAACCCCAAATAGGTTTGAGTTTAAAAGAGACATTTTTGTTTCTTCGGGGAAAATTATTTGACATCGCTGCTTGGAAATGCTTTCATTTTTCTTTTTGCACTAGCCCAAAAGGGGAAAGGGAAATTCCACGAACAACCATTTTCGGATCAGAGAACCAAAAAAATTGGTCGCATTGGAAGTGTTGATCACCGGGAAAAAAAAAAGGAGTGGGAAGAGCAGGGGGCCCGGGGGACTGTTTCATCTTTTTTTCGGACCCCAAAAAGCCAGGATTGAAAACCAGGGGAAAAGCCAGCCGGTCACTGAAAAAAAATTAGTTGGAAAGGGAAAGGTTGGGGGGCCCCCCCAAAAACACCGAAAGATTGACCCCGTATAGGGGCTTTTTTTGACGGCCGCAAAGACAATACATTTTAAAACCGGGCCCCCAAAGGGGAAAAGGAATACCGCGACACTGTCAAAGGGGAACATTTTTTTTATAGCGGAACCTGGTTTCCCCCTTTTTTGGCCACGCCCCCCCCGAGTCGCTGGGAGAGAGGGCCGTTTAATGGCAACATTAAAAGAAAACCAGGATGGGGGAACTTTCGGGTTGTCGGTGCTGAGGGAAACCAACACGAACACAGGGTTGGAAAGGTGGAATCATTCGGAAACTAGAAGAAAGAATAGGGGGCCCAAACAGTAGGTTGTTTGTCTTTTACATTTAAACCCGAACTTCCTTTTTCGTGCTTTTTCGAAAAATAGATGGGTCTCAAAGAGTCCAAAAAATTTTTTTCCCAATAGGAAACTGCTCCTGATTGTGAGAAGTTCCGTTGTCAAATTTCCATCCCCCCAAAACCCCCTTTTTGGAGGTTATTAAATGCCCCCCAATTTAGCTTTTTCCCCTATAAAATATCAGAAGATGTTATTTCCGGTCAATGTTCCTCGGGATTTAGTGTTGATGATCCGGGTTTAACATGTGCAAATCTCGCGGGCCCTACCTTTTAAAAGAAATCTGAGTTTAAACATTTTACTGAAAAACCAACAAAGGAAATAAAGATTTTGGTCAAGAAAATTTTACCTTACAGTTTACTTTACCTTTTTTCCTCAATAAGATTCAACAAGGCCCCAAACAAAGATGACTTGGGCCCTCTCTATGTTGGAATTAAAAGGGCGAGATATTTTCCTTTTTTAAAACCCAAGGGGTTTTCGATTCATCCATTCAACAAAAGCTTTTTTTTTTTTTCCAGAAAACATTTTCCCTTTGTATGATGATAAGAACGGATAGAAGTCAAAAAATTGGGCCCTTTTACCATCTTCTGGCCGGGCCGAAAAGCAGAAACTGGGCAAGGGAAAAAGGAAGGGTTAGATGAATAAACCAAAACGAATTTTAAATTTAAAAATTATTGATAAGGGTTAACTGGAAGACTATTACCTTGACTGTTCCACCAGTTTTTTTTTTCAGTTTTTAACGAAGAACCCATACAAGGCTGTCGGGAGACACTGCAGAGGATGGAAATTTGTGAATTCCCCCCTCACACCGCTCTAACTGAAATTTTAGGGAAAAAGTGCCCAAAATTTTGACAAAAACTGATTTTATCAATAAATTTTACACAGATTCAGACTAAAAAAAGCCTGACATGGTTTGGTTTGGGTTGGGTTGGGGGGAGCCCGGGTGAGCAGCCACCCCACGCGGGGGTTCCGGGGACCAATTTGGGTTTAGCTTGGGGGAGCTGCAAAATTTTTCACCTTTCGCTGTGGCGCCCGTCTTATCGCTCGGTTTTCGGGGAAAGGGGTTTTGTCCTTTGGGGCCTGGATCCCCACATTTCCCTTTCGGTAGCAAATGACAAATAACTTTTTCTTTAACATTTTGCCATGAGATGGGATTTCGGCGCCAGGGAGACAATTTCACGATTTTAGGGGAATTTTCCCAAATTTAAATTTGGAGTTAAAGGAAGATGCAATCCAGGAAGTACTAAGGCAACTTTTCCGCACCATTAAATCTCGGGAAACGAAAAAATCCGAATCGACCCACTTAGTGAAATATAATTATATCATATATATTTTTAAAAAATTTTATATATATGCCCGGGGGGCAATGCAGAGTTCTTTGGTAAAAAATTTAAGGCAGAACCTAGTTGAGGAAATTTCAACAAACACACACACATATAAATATAAATTTTGATTAAAGGAGAAAAAGGCCCAAAACTTTACTTTTTAGGGAACCCCACAAAGAGAAAAAAAAAGAAGTCGTCAAACAACATAAAATTCCGTTGGCGGCGCGGGGGCAAATTCCGACACGCCAGAGTTGGGGAGCGCCACAGTTCAGCCCCACATGATAACAAAAAATATACACAGTTACACACCTACGACTCCCCATATTTTTTATTCGCCTGTATTGGAGAATAAAAAGCACCGATAGGGAAAAAATTTTCCCGGGAAAACAATTTCAAAAATTTTTTCCCTCAAAACCGCTGTCAGGATAAATATCCTGAAAATAGCCGAATGTTGGCGGCGGGGAGCAGCAGCACCAAAACAACAGCAACAACTTCAATTTCAACAATCACTGGGAAGGCAGCCAAAAGGGGCCAAAAAATGATTTAAAAAGCCTGCCGCAAGATCCACCCGCAAAACACACACCCCACACATATATAATTTATTTGTGTTTAATTAAAAGGGAAAGACCATTTGAGTACGATACCGCAGCTCTTAACGAAATACAACCTGGGGATCCCTACACCGAACACCGTTGTCGTCACTTGGGGCGGCCCCCTTTTTGGTCCACTTGCCGTTTCGGGGGAGAAATTTTAAAAAAAAATAAATAAAAAACTTTTAAAAAAGTTAAATAGCGCAAATGGTTTGGGGCCCTTTAAAATTTTGCCACATCCTCACTTCATTTTATTTGGAACTCCCCACCCGGCCCTTTCCACTCGGGGGACCACCCCCCTTTGGGGACCTTTTTTCTCGTGGTGTTTGGCCGGGTTCCTTTATTTATCGGGCATTGTTGCCACATTTTTTTCATACTTTCACCTTAATATAAACCATATTTTTCCAATTTTCCCAAAACATCGACGCTTCCCCCATTTACCTGTTCCCCCCCCGGCCGCCCCTCAGGACTTAGTGAAATTATTTTTTTTTTTTATGTTGTGTAAATCACTTCAAGTATTTTAAATTACCAAAATTTTAAAAAGCAACAATAAAAAAAACCAAAAACAACAACAAAAGCGCTTTTCAAAACACAAGACAATAAAGACAATGTGATATATGTTGAGGAAAAAAATTGTTGGTGCAAGGGGACAAAACGCTGTACTTTGGACAAAAAGCAATCGGGGCAAAAAACTTAGTGGGATGTGTTGGGGCACAATAGGGGGGGACGGATGATTGAATGGAAAACTAGGGGAGAAATATTTTTTAGGGAAGGGAGCCCTTTTCGGGCTAATTAACCTTGATGTGCCTTTTTGATACACTATTCAAAAAAACCTCCTGATTTTGCTTTAAAGTTTCACCTTTCTCTCAAACCAGGGGGTTTCGATGAAAAATACCATGTCTGATATGCGGGGAAACCATTCAAGGTTTGGGGCTTGGTGGATTTTGATGTTTTTTGTCGGGTTTGGGAGAGCTTCATTTTGCAGAGAAAGGGGAAAATTGCTTGTTCCCCCTTTCCCGCAGCCACGGCAGATGTCTTTTAGGGCAATCCCATTTTTTTCGGTTCTTAAAACCAAAATGCCCCGTTGTGGGAGTTGTTATTCTGGGGAAAAATTTACGCATTTTTTTTAATGTTTTTCCCCCCCTGTTTTTGGAATTTTCTGGGAAATTGGTTTTATTTATTTTCCTTTTAACGATCCCAGCGGTTTGGGATTATTTCCCCATGGGTTCATTGAGGGAAAATTTTGGGCCCCTTTTCCAACCCGTCTGCCCTTACCGAAAATGTTTCCGTGGGGGAACCCCGACGTTTTGCTGGATTTCCTTTTTGAGTTTTGTGCCCTTTGCAGTTGTGAACTGTACTGGAATTTGTCATGGGGGAAGACAATGGGAGGGGTGTTTTTTGTCCGTAAAATATAGTTGTTTTTTTGGGATATTCCCCCTTTTTTTAATAGAACTTGCAGGCTTTTTTTATGCCTAGTACTTCTGCTTGGGGAAAACGCCAGTTCGGAGATAAAAGAAAATATGCCAAAAATTTGGGGGGGAAACCCCGTGCCCCACCCCCACAGCCATTTTGGACCCGTCGGTTTTGATTGAGGTGGTATTTCCTCAACATTTAACCCCCTTCTCCACTGTCTAGATGGATCCCCCCAATTGGAAGTGTTTTATTGAAATCCCAGCTTTGGAGAATGTAGTCGATTTTTTTAATAGTGAACTTTTAGAAAACACCATGTCCGGGAAAAATTTCTGATTCCAACCTTTCCCCAATTTTTTATTCTTAAGCGAATAGCTGCTGTTTTGGGGAATAAAAAAGTCCATTGGGGAAAATTTATGCAGGGTCAATTTCTGGGGCGCATCAGTCGGGCATGACCTGATTGACCCCCAACACCCGCACATGCTGCCTTTGGTTTTTATTTAATTTTTTAATATTGTATTTTTGTTTTGCGCTGGGCCCCCATACCAGAGCCCAAGGATAGGTTTATGACACCATACATTCCCCAAGATTATATTTGGGTTTTTTGGCCCCCCCCTTTTCGATTTTTTCAAGGATAGAGGCCATGTATGTTTTTTTTATTCTTTTTTTTTATATTTATTTTCCAGAAATTTTTTTCAATCTTTCCCCCCCCAAGTATTTTGCTTTGGGGGGTAGAGGAGTGGGGAGTACCGTTTAGACCGGAAGTTGGAAAATGAGGGTTTTTTT
>NW_026093040.1:0-12505 GCF_024586455.1 Bactrocera neohumeralis | reverse complement strand
AAAATTACAGAATTTTACATTTAGGTATAAATCCGATTTTCTTGCATAAACACATTTAGAAATCCACAAAGAATTGCTTCAAATCATTAGCTTCACATATTAAAGTTAATTACCCTTCTTCATCTTACAGAAGTTGGCATAAAACCAAAACGACAGTGCATTGGGAAAAATTCCACAATTTTACATTTAGGTATAAAACCGATTTTCTTGCATATACACATTTAGAAATCCATATCAAGTTGCTTTAAATCATTAGCGTCACATATTAGTAAGTTAAGCTTCTTTATCTTACTGAAGTTGGCATAAAGCCATAACGACAATGCATTTGGAAAAATTCCACAATTTTACATTTCGGTATAAAACCGACTTTCTTGCATGTACACATTTAGAAATCCACAACGAATTGCTTCAAATCATTAGCTTCACGTATTAAAGTTAAATAACCCTTACGATCTTACTAAAAATGACATAAAGCCATAACGGCAGTGCATTTGGAAAAAATTCCATAATTTTACATTTAGGAATAGAACCGATTTTCTTGCATGTACACATTTAGAAATCCATAACATGTTGCTTTAAATCATTAGCTTTACATATTAAAGTTAATTAACCTTCTTCATTTTACTGAAGTTGGCATAAAGCCAAACGGCAGTGCATTTGGAAAATTCCAGAATTTACATTTAGGTATAAAACCGATTTTCTCGCATGTACACATTTAGAAATCCATATCAAGTTGCTTCAAATCATTAGCTTTACATATTAAAGTTAATTAACTCTCTTTATCTTACTAAAGTTGACATGAAGCCATAACGGCTGTGCATTTGGAAAAATTCCACAATTTTACATTTAGGAATAAAACCGAGTTTCTTGCTTATACACATTTAGACAGCCATATCAAGTTGCTTCAAATCATTAGCTTTACATATTAAAGTTAATTAGCTTTCTTCTTTTTATAAGGCCATAACGGCAGTGTATTTGGAAAAACTTCATAATTTTACATTTAGGTATAAAACCGATTTTCTGGCATGTACACATTTAGAAATCCATATCAAGTTGCTTCAAACCATTAGCTTAACATATTAAAGGTAATTAACCTTCACCATCTTACTCAAGATGGCATAAAGCCAAAACGGCAGTGCATTTGGAAAAATTCCATATTTTACATTTAGGTATAAAACCGATTTTCTTGCATGTACACATTAAGAAATCCACAACGAATTGCTTCAAATCATTAGCTTCACATATTAAAGTTAAATAACGCTCACGATCTTACTGAAGGAGGATAAAGTCAAAACGTGTAGAAGTTCATTTGGAAAAAATTCTCTGATCGCCATTTTACATTTAGGATAAAACGATTCTTTTACACATTTAGAAATCTCACTACTTCCGGTCTTTTACCAAGTATCATATTAGTTAATTAACCCGTTCGATCTTAGGCGGCTAAAGCCAGAAAGCGAAACATTCCCTACAAATTGTGCGCTGGGTTTGGGACATTTACGTAAAAAACACCCCCAGTGATGAGCTACAACCAGCCACGGATGAGAGACCCCCCTTTTGATGACGACCATGGCAAACGAAATAAGGACTACGAATTGAGGGCATGCACCTGGAATGTCCGGTCCCTTAATTGGGAAGGTGCCGCTGCCCAGCTGGTTGATGTCCTCGTGAAAATAAAGGCTGACATCACCGCCGTCCAAGAAATGCGATGGACGGGACAAGGACAAAGACGAGTAGGTCCTTGTGACATTTACTACAAGTGGCCATATAAAGGAAAACGCAAGTTTGGTGTAGGATTCGTTTGGAGAGAACTCCGATTTTCTTGCATATACTATTATTCACTGCGGTGAATGAACGTCTTAGCTTAAATCCGCATCAAAGCGAACCTTCTTCAACATATCGCTGATTTGCGCCCACGCCCCGACGGAATTTTAGAAGGACGATGTGACCAAGATGCCTTCTATGAGCGCTACACATTTATGAAGCTGCCCCCGCCACGATGTCAAAATCGTGCTTGGCGATCTTTAACGCCACATGGGCAAGAAGGTATATTTGGCACTACGGTCGGTAAATTCAGCCTCCACGACGAAACATCCCCAAATGGGTTGATTTGATTGACTTTTACATTTAGGGGCCCGAAATATTTTCTTATCTGTACATTTAGAAATCCAGCATCAAGAAGATTCATCAAACTACCTGGCTGTCTCCGGATCGAAAAACTACCAACCAGATCGATCATGTTGTGATAGACGGAAGACACGTCTCCAGTGTTTTTAGATGTTTTCTTGCATAAACTCATTTAGAAATACATAACATCGACTCGGACCACTATCTTGTTGCATTAAGAATTCGCACCCTTCCTCTGTGCAGCAAAAATAACGCCACCAAACACAAGGCAGGTTCGACGTCGAAAAATTCCAATTTTTACATTTAGGTATAAAACCGATTTTCTTGCATTGCACTCCTGCTCTCTGAGAGCACTCGTCAACAACTCGGTATAAATCGAACTGTGGGACGGCATTTCAAACTCCTTAACCCTGCAACCGAAATCATTGGTTTTCGGAAAGTGCAAAACGAACAGCTGCGACGAGGAAAAATGCCGTGTCGCATTTAGGTATAAAAACAGGCTTCTTACCTCGCACACGTTACGATCCACCACTACAAGTGCCAAAAATGGGATAGCTACCATATTAAGAGGAAGGCGAGACGCATTTGTAGAAAGAAGAAGAAAAGCCGAAATGCGTGAGTATTGGAAAAGCTTGATAATTTGGCCGACAGGGATAAAACTCGAAAATTCTTGCAAAAATTTAGAAATCGGCTTACAAAGGTTTCAAGACCGGAGCATTCTCTGGTAGAACCCCCAAAGGTGACATCAGTGACCATGCTCAGAAACATACTTAAATTATGGAGGAACACTTCTCAGCCTTTTGAATGGCAGTGAAAACGCACAACACCAGGAGAAGGAGACACATTCCCCAATCGATGACGATGGAGCAGACGTTCCATTACCCGACCATGAAGAAGTTCGAAAAGCAGCAATTGCCCGCCTGAAGAACAACAAAGCGGCAGGACACGGACTGCCGGCCGAAAAAATATGGTCGGACGAAAGCATGCCCAACGATTGGAATTTAAGTGTGCTATGCCCAATCCAAAAATAAGGAGACCCCACAATCTGCGCCAACTACCGTGGGATTAGCCTCCTCAACATCGCATATAAAGTTGTAAAGCCCACCGTCAACAAACTGATTGGACCTTATCAGTGTGGCTTCAGACCTGGCAAATCAATAACCGACCAGTTATTCACCATGCGCCAAATCTTGGAAAAGACCATATGAAAGGCTTCAAATCGACACACACACCTCTTCGTCGATTTCAAAGCTGCTTTCGACAGCACGAAAAGGAGCTGCCTTTATGCCGCGATGTCTAAGTTTGAAATCTCACTGCTGTGTAAACTGACGTTGAGTAACACCAAAATCTCCGTCAGGATCGGGAAGGACCTCTCCGAGCCGTTCGATACCAAACGAGGTTTCAGACAAGGCGATTCCCTATCGTGCGACTTTTTCAACCTGCTTTTGGAGAAAATAGTTCGAGCCGCAGAACTAAATAAAGAAGGTACCATCTTCTATAAGAGTGTACAGCTATATTGATATCATCGGCCTCAACACCCGCGCCGTTAGTTCTGCTTTCTCCAGGCTGGACAAGGAAGCACAAAATGGGTCTGGCATTGAAAAAATTCAAGACGAAATTTTACATTTCATCAAAAAACAGTTTTCTTGCATTACGACTTTTAGAAATCCACAACAATTGCTCAAATCATTAGCTTAACATATTAAAGTTAATTAACCTCTATCTTACTGAAGTTGGCATAAAGCCAAAACGATGTCAGCATTTGGAAAAATTCCACAATTTTACATTTAGGTAAAAACCGATTTTCTTGCATGTACACATTTAGAAATCCATATCAAGTTGCTCAAATCATTAAAACCACATATTAAAGTTAATTAACCATCTTACTCAAGTTGTACTGCAGAGTCATTTGGAAAATTCAACAACGGATGAGTCGACGTATACGATTTTCGAGAGAAAAGTTCTGCGATCAAGATTTATCAAATCATTTTTAACATATTAAAGCCAAATAACGATTCCATGGAACGATGAAGCTGGCATAAAGATATACGACGACATCGACATTTCAAAATTAAACAGAAGCGGCTTACATTTAGGCTAAATGATTTTCTTGATGGACGAAAATACATACAAATTGCTCTGAAAATATTCGACGCTTACCACCGGGGAAGTTAATTAACCTTCAAGATCTTACTCCGTTGGATAGGAAAAAACGTGGCATTTGAAAAACCTTTTACATTTAGGTATAAAACCGATTTTCTTGCATGTACACATTTAGAAATCCGCTGTTGTTAAAGTTGCTATCAAATCGTTAAGCGGTTTCTACGCCAAAGTTAATTAAAGAAGAAGATCTTACTGAAGTTGACATAAAGCCAAACGGCAGTGCATTTGGAAAAACTTCAAAATTTTACATTTAGGTATAAAACCGATTTTCTTGCATATACACATTTAGAAATCCATATCAAGTTGCTTCAAATCATTAGCTTCACATATTAATGGTAATTAACGTTCTTCATCTTACTGAAGTTGGCATAAAGCCAAAACGGCAGTGCATTTGGAAAATTCAAGAATTTTACATTTAGTTATAAAACCGAATTTCTCGCATATACACATTTAGAAATCCGTATCAAGATGCCTCAAATCACAAGCTTCACATATTAAAGTTAATTAACCTTCTTCATCTTACAGAAGTTGACATAAAACCAAAACGACAGTGCATTATATAAAACCGATTTTCTTGCATGTAGACATCGGTATAAAACTGATTTTCTTGCATCTAGACATTTAGAAATCCATATCAAGTTGCTTCAAATTATTAAATTCACATATTCAAGTTAATAAACCTTCGTCATCTTACAGAAGTTGGCATAAAGCCAAAACGGGAGTGCATTTAGAAAAATTCCACAAGTTTACATTTAGGTATAAAACCGATTTTCTTGCATGTACACATTTAGAAATCCATATAAAGTTGCTTTAAATTATTAAATTCATATATTAATGTTAATAAACCTTCTTCATCTTACTTAAGTTGGCATAAAGCAAAAACGACAGTGCATTGGGAAAAATTCCAAATTTTACAGCTAGGTATAAAGCCGGTTTTGTTGCATATACACATTTAGAGATCCATATCAAGTTGCTTCAAATCATTAGCTTCACATATTAAAGTTAATTAACCTTCTTAATTTTTTACTGAAGTTGGCATAAAGCCAAAACGGCAGTGCCTTTGGAAAATTTAAGAATTTTACATTTAAGTATAAAACCGATTTTCTTGCATGTACACATTTAGAAGTCCATATCAAGTTGCCTCAAATCATTAGCTTCACATATTAAAGATAATTAACCCTCACCATCTTACTCAAGTTGACATAAAGCCAAAACGGCAGTGCATTTGGAAAAAGTCCACTATTTTACATTTGGGAATAAAACCGATTTTCTTGCATAAACACATTTAGAAATACATACGAAATTGCTTCAAATCATTAACTTCATACATTACAGTTAATTTACCTTCTTCATTTTACAGAAGTTGGTTGGCATAACGCCAAAATGGCAGTGCATTTGGAAAAATTCCAGAATTTTACATTTAGGTATAAAACTGATTTTCTTGCATGTATACATTTAGAAACCCATAACAAGTTGCCTCAAATCGTTAGCTTAACATATTAAAGTTAATTAACCCTCACCATCTTACTGAAGTTGGCATAAAGCCAAAACGACAGTGCATTTGGAAAATGCCACAATTTTACATTTAGGTATAAAACCGATTTTCTTGCATGTACACATTTAGAAATCCATATCAAGTTGCTTCAAAAATCATTTAGCTTCAACATATTAAAGTTAATTAACCTTCACCATCTTACTGAAGTTTACATAAGACCATAAGGGCAGTGCATTTGGAAAAATTCCAGAATTTTACATTTAGGTATAAAACCGACTTTCTTGCATGTACACATTTAGAAATCCATATCAAGTTGCTTCAAATCATTAGCTTAACATATTAAAGTTAATTAACCCTCACCATCTTACTCAAGTTGGCATAAAGCCAAAACGGCAGTGCATTTGGAAAAATTCCACTATTTTACATTTAGGTATAAAACCGATTTTCTTGCATGTACACATTTAGAAATCCATATCAAGTTGCCTCAAATCGTTAGCTTAACATATTAAAGTTAATTAACCCTCACCATCTTACTCAAGTTGGCATAAAGCCAAAACGACAGTGCATTGGAAAAATGCCATAATTTTTCATTTAGGTCTAAAACCAACTTTCTAGCATGTACACATTTAGAAATCCATATCAAGTTGCTTCAAATTATTAAATTCACATATTCAAGTTAATTAACTTTCTTCATCTTACCGAATTTGGCATAAAGCCAAAACGGCAGTGCATTTGGAAAAATTCCACTATTTTACATTTAGGTATAAAACCCATTTTCGTGCATGTAGACATTTAGAAATTCATATCAAGTTGCTACAAATTATTAAATTCACATATTAAAGTTAGTTAACCTTCTTCATCTAACTGAAGTAGGCATATAGCCAAAACGGCAGTGCGTTTGTAAAAATTACCTTCTTCATCTTACTGAAGTTGGTGTTGCGCCAAGCGACATCCTTTACACATAAATACTATTTTTAAACAAAATACTAAACGAATGTATATGAATTAATTTACATATATTAAAAATTTAAATTAAAATGTTAAAGTTTATTTTATATTATATTATACTCACCCTAATAATACTGTTTATATACTCACCATAATTTTCTACCATATTGTAACGAATTGAATTCTACCTACCCCTTTTTTATAGATACATATTTACGCGTCCCGTTAGTTTAAGCCGTTAGGTTAAGGTTTAGGCTAAGTCATAAAATTCCTGAAATAAAGAAGCCAATTGTGTAAGAAGAACATTCGCGAGCGGTCGCTTTTTCATTTTCTCGGCACAGGCAATTTTATATACATATTCGGTTCACGCATTCCCAGTTAATTAGTTTTCTCAAAAAAGCTTGAGATTTTTCATGGCGCCCGAGCAGGGACAATAGTGCGTGATAAAAGATTAACAAAGAACAGTGTAAAGTTTAATTAATAACATTTTTAAAACAATTTTCGTGGATATCATATATTCGTATACATATACATACAATTTTCGGTTTCAATTGCATTTAATTGCCTGTGCGCGCGCGTTTCGTTTCGCGAGTGTCGGTTGTTGTCGGCTAAAAAGTGGAAAACATTAAAAACAAAACATAACAAGTAAGGAAGGGCTAAGTTCGGGTGTCACCGAACATTTTATACTCTCGCATGATAGAGTGATAATCGAGATTTCATTATACGTCATTTACATATTTTTCAAATACCGTATTTTTGTAAAGTTTTATTCCGCTATCATCATTGGTTCCTAATATGTATGTACTCGTATTATACAGAAAAGGCATCAGATGGAATTCAAAATATTGTTATATTGGAAGAAGGCGTGGTTGTGAACCGATTTCACCTATATTTTGTACATGTCATTAGGGTGTTAAGAAAATATTATATACCGAATTTCATTGAAATCGGTCGAGTAGTTCCTGAGATATGGTTTTTGGTCCATAAGTGGGCGAGGCCACGCCCATTTTCAATTTTTAAAAAACGCCTGGGTGCAGCTTCCTTCTGCAATTTCTTCCGTAAAATTTTGTGTTTCTGACGTTTTTGTTAGTCCGTTAACGCACTTTTAGTGATTTTCAACATAACCTTTGTATGGGAGGTGGGCGTGGTTATTATCCGATTTCTTCCATTTTTGAACTGTATATGGAAATGCCTGAAGAAAACGACTCTGTAGTTTGGTTGACATAGCTATAGTAGTTTCCGAGATATGTACAAAAAACATAGTAGGGGGCGGGGCCACGCCCACTTTTCCAAAAAAATTGCGTCCAAATATGCCCCTTCCTAATGCGATTCTTTGTGCCAAACTTCATTTTAATATCTTTATTTATGGCTTAGTTATGACACTTTATAGGTTTTCGGTTTCCGCCGTGGCAGTGGGCCGATTTTGCCCATCTTCGAACTTAACCTTCTTATGGAGCCAAGGAATACGTGTACCAAGTTTCATTATGATATCTCAATTTTTACTCAAGTTACAGCTTGCACGGACGGACGGACAGACGGACGGACAGACGGACGGACGGACAGACAGACATCCGGATTTCAACTCTACTCGTCACCCTGATCACTTTGGTATATATAACCCTATATCTGACTCTTTTAGTTTTAGGACTTACAAACAACCGTTATGTGAACAAAACTATAATACTCTCCTTAGCAACTTTGTTGCGAGAGTATAAAAACGTAATTTAAAATAAAAAGTGTAACAAACGTGCTTAAATTTACAAATTATTACTGTGAAAGTGAAAAGATTCACAGAGTGTATAGAAAATAACATACATACATATGTACGTATGTACATGTACATAAGCAGTGATAGTGGGATAAAAAGAATATCCAGCATATGTATGAACATTTAAAAATCTAAAAAGAAAGAAATAAGTGAAGTGGAGTGCGGAAAATTCCATTCGGCAAGTGCACAAATTCGTACATATGTACATACATATATCAATACTTACCGGTACATACACGCAAAATATATGCACATACACATAAGTATGTTTAACTAAGTGCGAAAGAATTCTCGAAACAAGTGCGGTAAAGAAACCACGTATGTACAAATCTACATACATATACGTACGGCAAGTTCAAAACGGGTGGTGAGTACAGTGGAGAGCAAAAATAAAGGCACATAAGTATTTCAATTTGTATTTTGGCAAAAGTGGTGGAATTTATATTCACATAAAAGTTTTGTAAAAAGTAAAAATTAAAAAATTTAGAACTGTTTTCAAATTACAAACCCAAAAAGAAAAACCCGTTTTTTAGTGCCGTTAACTTAAAGTACCGATTGAAAGTGAAGTGCCGGTATAGAAGTATTTATTAAACACCCCTTAAAAAATTCCGTAAAATCTGCCGTAGTGTACAAACCAAAATCACCGTCTCGTTTTGATACAAAGTGAAGTGCCGGTATAAAATTATTTATTGAACACCCGTTTTTAAAAAAAAAAAAAAAAGAATTCGTTTGTCGTTTTGTACACAAGTTTGCCGTTTTCTACAAAGTACTGTACTACACCGTACTGTTTCTAACTCTGCTACCAAAAGCATCGCTGCCGCTAATAACATCGTTTGCCGTTGACAACATCGCTGCCGCTTACAACATCGCTGCCGCTTATAACATCGCTGCCGCTTATAACATCGCTGCCGCTAACAACATCGCTGCCGCTAATAACATCGGTAATAACATTGCTGCTGCTGACACCATCGCTGCTGCCAACGACATCTCTGCTGCGTCAACATCTACTAGCTTCGTGGGAATGAGCTGCCGTTGCCTCCTCTGCACCAGGGAAGTGACCGCAGGCAAAACGCCTACGCATTCACAACAGGTAACGAGTGCGAATCATTGAAAGTGGTGCAAACAGAGAAAATAAATAATAATAATTAACATTTGCATCCTTTCAGTGTTTGACTCTCCCTTTTTTACTTCTATGCTTATATACAATATACATATATAATATTTGGACACGTATGTATATACATACATACGTACACATATATTGACGTAAAAGAAAAAGGGATAGAGGGATTTGTGATAGCGTCTATGATCGCATCACTTAAACATTAAGGTGCGATTTTTCTGATTTTTTTTAAATATTGGCAAAAGCAATCGTGTATATACATACATACGTTATATATGTCGACATTAAAAAAAAGGGATCAAACGATTTGCGGTAGCGTTTAGAGTATATCTCACATATATCTTACATATTAAACATTAAGGTGCGATTCTTAATAATTTGCAGAAGCAAAAAAAAAAAGTACAATTCGGTCAGTGGTTTCACACAGTTTTCAATTTCTCGTTTTCAAAAAACATTGTGCTCATTACGAATATTATCGGTTAGGCTTTCGTATAATTGGAAATCGATATTTTTTTTTTCTTCTCGTTTTCGTAATCGATTCCTATTATATTTGTTGCCAACCTTTGCCGTTCGTTTTCGAAATATTAATTTGAACAACCAAAAATGAGCAAGCCAAAGCCAACTATCGTCAACCTCTCCCCAAGTAAGGAGTTGATCGATTTAAAATCATTAAAGCGTCAAAGGACGGTGGCGAAAAGTAGCATTTTGCGCATAAAGACGGGCCTTCTGGAAAAAACCATGTTGTTAGATCTAATTGAGTTGGAATGTCGTCTCGACATATTAAACTACTGAAGTTGGCATAGAGCCAAAACGGCAGTGCATTTGGAAAATTCAAGAATTTTACATTTAGATATAAAACCGATTTTCTTGCATATACACCTTTAGAAATCCATATCAAGTTGCTTTAAATCATTAGCGTCACATATTAAAGTTAGTTAACTTTCTTCATCTTACTGAAGTTGGCATAAAGCCAAAACGGCAGTGCGTTTGGAAAAATTACCTTCTTCATCTTACTGAAGTTGGGATAAAGTCAAAACGGCAGTGCATTTGGAAAAAAGTCCATAATTTTACATTTAGGTATAAAACCGACTTTCTTGCATGTACACATTTAGAAATCCATATCAAGTTGCCTCAAATCATTGGCGTCACATATTAAAGTTAATTAACCTTCTTCATTTTACTTCATTACTTAATGATAACTAAAGCAAATGTGCATTTTGGAAAAATTCCAGAATTTTCCATTTAGGTATAAAACCGATTTTCCTGCATGTACACATTTAGAAATCCATATCAAGTTGCCTCAAATCGTTGGCTTAACATATTAAAGTGAATTAACCCTCATCATCTTACTCAAGTTGGCATAAAGCCAAAACGGCAGTGCATTTGGAAAAATTCCAAAATTTTGCATTTAGGTATAAAACCGATTTTCTTGCATGTACACATTTAGAAATCCATATCAAGTTTCTTCAAATCATTAGCTTCACATATTAAAGTTAATTAATGTTCTTCATCTTACTGAAGTTGGCATAAAACCATTTTCGGCAGGAAAAATTCCACAACGGCAGTGCATTTTGGAAAAATTCCACAATTTTACAGTTAGGGATACAACCGATTTTCTGGGATGTACACATTTACAAATCCATATCAAGTTGCTTAAATTCATTAGATTCACATATTAAAGTAAATTAACTTTCTTCATCTTTCTGAAGTTGGCATAAAGCCAAATCGGCAGTGCATTTGGAAAATTCCACAATTTTACTTTTAGGTATAAAACCGATTTTCTGGCATGTACACGTTTAGAAATCCATATCTAGATGCTTCAAATCATTAGCTTCACATATTAAAGTTAATTAACCCTCACCATCTTACTCAAGTTGTCATAAAGCCAAAACGACAGTGCATTGGGAAAAAATACAAAATTTTACATTTAGGTATAAAACCGATTTTCTTGCATAAACACATTTAGAAATCCATATCAAGTTGCTGTAAATCATAAGGGTCACATATTAAAGTTAATTAACCTTCTTTATCTTACTCAAGTTGGCATAAAGCCAAAACGACAGTGCATTGGGAAAAATTCCACAATTTTACATTTAGGTATAAAACCGATTTTCTTGCATATACACATTTAGAAATCCATATCAAGTTGCTTTAAATCATTAGCGTCACATATTAGTAAGTTAAGCTTCTTCATCTTACTGAAGTTGGCATAAAGCCATAACGACAATGCATTTGGAAAAATTCCACAATTTTACATTTCGGTATAAAACCGACTTTCTCGCATGTACACATTAAGAAGTCCACAACGAATTGCTTCAAATCATTAGCTTCACGTATTAAAGTTAAATAACGCTCACGATCTTACTAAAAATGACATAAAGCCATAACGGCAGTGCATTTGGAAAAAATTCCATAATTTTACATTTAGGAATAGAACCGATTTTCTTGCATGTACACATTTAGAAATCCATAACATGTTGCTTTAAATCATTAGCTTTACATATTAAAGTTAATTAACCTTCTTCATTTTACTGAAATTGGCATAAAGCCATAACGGCAGTGCATTTGGAAAATTGAAGAATTTTACATTTAGGTATAAAACCGATTTTCTTGCATGTGCACATTTAGAAGTCCTTATCAAGTTGCCTCAAACCATTAGCTTAACATATTAAAGTTAATTAACCCTCACCATCTTACTCAAGATGGCATAAAGCCAAAACGGCAGTGCATTTGGAAAAAGTCCACTATTTTACATTTAGGTATAAAACCGACTTTCTCGCATGTACACATTAAGAAGTCCACAACGAATTGCTTCAAATCATTAGCTTCACGTATTAAAGTTAAATAACGCTCACGATCTTACTAAAAATTACATAAAGCCATA